>NW_024068663.1:0-112454 GCF_009389715.1 Phoenix dactylifera
AAATTAATAACAACATACTGATAAAATATATCCAACAATAAATCCAATACATACATAAATAGAGGTGTTCAGAAGTAAGGATTCTTACATGAATTTATAGACGGACTCAAACACGGATCCAAATCACAACCTACGAGCTGGAATGCTGAGTTCCCTGATCAAAATCTTCCGGCACTGCTGATTCTTCTCCTATAATATCAATTATGAATCACAAACTAAATCATTTAATATTTAAATATTCTAAACCATAATCTACATCTACTATGGGGCCCATCACCAGATCCCCAAATATCTTAATTCCTCCAGATCTAGGGGCAGTCGGGGTGGCCCAACTCCCATCCTTGTACCACTGTGAGGATGATAGTGTTATTTTGATGATTAACAAGCAATTCTCTAGAGTATGCTATAAGTTAAAATTGATACTTCATTTATAAGTTCATTGCTCTCAGTACATTTGCTTAATTGGAAATATATATATGGTCTTGTTCATTTGGATGAAACTAACCTTGAGAATGCAGCAAAGTGTGGATTGAGTCGACCCCAAGGATGATTGGGTCGACCCCGGCACATCAAGAAAGCATTTGGCACACCTCTGCAAAAATGGCACAGATGAACAGTGAGTTGGGTCGACCCAAGGAAAGCATGAGTCGACCCAAACTTCAAGAACCTCAAAACATGAAGGAAAAATGGTTCTCTGGATTTACTGAGAGGGTCGACCCAAGATGAAGTTGAGTCGACCTAAGCTTGAGTCGACCCAAAGAAAGGCTGAGTCGACCCAAGTGAAGAAAGGCTGAAATTCAAGGCTCTGAATTTTCTGAAGCTGACCTTGGGTCGACCCAAGAAAAATGTTGAGTCGACCCAAGCTTGAGTCGACCCAAAGAAAGGTTGGGTCGACCCAAGGCAACAGAAGGCTGAATTTCAAGTTTCTGTGTTTTCTGAGAGGGTCGACCCAAGGAATGGTTGAGTCGACCCAAGTGAAGGTTGGGTCGACCCAAGGACAGGTTGAGCCGACCCAAACACGGGCTGAACATAACGGCTAGTTGTGCAGAAATGCTTTTTGGACTCCCAACGGCTATAAACGGCTAGTTTCTTCAATCCAACGGTCAGAAAGGACTATTTGGAGGTTGGAGAAGTATTTAAGAGGGATTATTCATCAGAGGAAGCAAGCTTTGGGGAAAATACATCAAGTGCATTCAAGAAAGAACCCTAGCAAGACAAGCTTCATCAAGAGCTTCATTCAAGAATCAAAGAAAGGGATTGAGCAGATTCAAAGAGGCATTAAGAGCTCCTTCCCCCATTGAAGAGTGAAGCTTCCTTGACCAAGAAGAGCAAAGCGACTTCAAAGCGATAATTTCTTTCTAACTCTTCTTGTTGTTCATATTGCTTTATATGCTCATCTAGGAGTTTAAATCTTTTCTTTTCATTTGTTTAAACACTTTGTAAAGGTTCGTTGGTAAGCCCGCAAAACCAACAAAGGTTCGTTGGTAAGCCCGCAAAACCAACAAAGGTTTTTGGTGAACCCGGAAAACCAAAGTTGTATAGGTTCGTTGGTGAGCCCGCAAAACCAACAAGGTTCTTGGTGAGCCCGGAAAACCAAGTGTATAGGTTCGTTGGTGAGCCCGTAAAACCAACAAGGTTTTTGGATTGTGAGCCCGGAAAACAATCCAACTGTAATCCGCAAGATTATAGTGAATTCCCAAGGGTACGCTTGGGGAGTGGACGTAGGTGCTAAGGAGAGCACCGAACCACTATATATTGGTGTGTTTGTATTGTGTTTGTGCTTTCATTTTCTCTTGCTTTATCTTCTCTTCTTGCATTAGATTAACTCACTTAAATAACCTAAGAGAGCATCCATCGCACTTAATTAAGAAAGTTTTAAAAGTACCAAAAATTTAGAAGAAACCAATTCACCCCCCCTCTTGGATTGTCACCTTGGGCAACAAGTGGTATCAGAGCAAGGTGCTCTAATAGTACCCATTGATCTCACAATCAAGAGTTAAAGATCATGACAACCCAAGTGGGATGTTCTATAGGAGAGGGACAATTAATTGATAGACCTCCACTATTTGATGGTATAAACTACACATATTGGAAAGCACGCATGCGCATTTTCATTCAAGCACATGACTACGATTTATGGAGTATCATAGTCAATGGGCTACACACAAACACTAATCGTGACAAAGAAAGGGCTCAGCAAAATGCAAAAGCCATGAATATTCTATATTGTGCATTGGATGATAGTGAACTTAATAGCATATCTTTTTGCATAACTGCTAAGGAAATATGGAATATGCTTGAAGTTAAATATGAATGCACTAACGTTTCTAGTGAATTTGAAACTAGTTCCGAAGAAGAAGAGCATCAAACTGAAACTGAAAATCTATGCTTTGGAGCACATGAAGATGAGGTATGTACTCGAACACAAAGTGATTTCTCATTCAAAAATCAAGTACATACTGAAGCTCAATCTGATTTTACATTCGATGAACTTCATGATGCTTTTTCTGATTTGTATTTAGAACATAAGAAACTTATTTGTAGGAACAAGAACTTGAAGAATGAGAATCAAATTCTAATAGATGAAAAACTAAAACTAAATAATAAAATTGAAATCTTAATTAAAGAAAATAAAGAAATAAATCAGAGAAATCAACTTCTCACTGAAAGCCATGATAAACTTAAGAAAAACAATGAATTGCTTTCAGAAGATAATGAAAAATTAACTAAAGAAGTTGATAATTTGAAACCTACTGTTGAAAGATTCACTCCCAGCTCTGAAAAACTGAATTTAATGATAGAAAACTCAAGAGCTGTATATGACAAAGCTGGATTGGGATATCAACCTTGGTACACTCAAAAATCTTTCGAGAATATATTTCTTAAATCCTCCACTATTCATCCTAAAACAATTTTTCACAAATCTGGTGAAACTAATAAACAAAAACAGAAAACTGAAAATTCATTATCTATTTTTGCTAAATCTATGTTGTTTAAATTTAGCAAGAGTATGCAGAAGTATATTACTTGTACTCCTAAAACCTGCAAACTAATAGACAAAATGGTAATTAAGAGAATATGGGTTCCAAAAGGAACAATTATAGCTAACCTGCAAGGACCCAAAAGAGCTTGGGTTTCTAAGTTGAAAACATGATCATTGTTAGCAAATGTGTCTAGTTACCCAAGATTCCAATGAAAGATGTTATCTGGACAATGGGTTCTCTAGACACGTGTTAAAGAATAGAAGTTAAAATATAATTAAGAAGAGTGACCAAAATGGAAGAAATAATGAAATTAGTAATCCTTGCATCCTCTCATATTGAAATTGTAGCTAGTATTAATCATTTCTGTGATATAGGTGATACTTTTGGTATGAAATGAAAATATATCCAAATCACTCCATCTTCCTATATTATGCTTCAGTTATTGATGGATAATCTGCTTAATCAATACTCTTAGAATAACTCTTTGAATTATCTATATGCTTGATTGAGAGTTCGTATCCATGGCATTATCCTTTATTGATCATAAACATAAGAATGCCTACTTGGTATATTTTTTTTAAATATATGTATTAAGAATACCAAGTTTAAAGAGTCTAGTTTTGGCATATAAAATCAACTCATACTAGTATGGACTTAATCTCAAAAGACCTTGTCATTGGTTCACTTAGATTAATTTTTTTTTTTTTGCAAGGTCAAAGTTTGCTATGTATGTCATCTAGAAAAATAAACTAGAATCATTTCTAAAATTGAAAACATTGTTTCCACCTTTTAGCCTTTGAAAATTCTCCATAAGAACTTGTTTGGATCTCTAGGAGTGTGAACCTAGGAGATAAGATCTCTAATTTTGTAATTATGGATGATTTCTCAAAGCTAATGTTGGTTTTATTCTTGGCACTTAAATTAAAATATTTTCTGCTTTGGCACAAACTTACAAAAGGTTTCAAATGAAAAAGGTTTGCAAACTGTGAAAATTCATGGCACAGCTTTGAAAACCAATTTGTTGATAAGTTTTGTACAGAAAATGGTATTGAATACAATTGTGCTTGCACCAAGAACACTATTGCATATAGGGGTTATAAAAATATAAAAATAGAACCTTTGTTATAAGGTTTCTATTAAATCTATTTTTAAAGAAAACCCCATGTGAACTCATGAAAAACAGAAAATCAAATGTTGCATACCTTCATGTTTTTCAGTTATACATATTATGTTCTCAAGAATGAAATATATGCCAAATCTAATAAAACAAGTATTTCTTTGGATATTACTCTTTAAGCAATGCATATAGAATATTCAATGAAAAGATACTAGTTGTAGAAAGATCAATTTACATTATTCTTATTAAAACTAGATCTTTTATTGAGAATATAGTTTATCACTTTGATTCTATGTAACAATCTGAATTTTGATAGAAACAATTGTTTAAGATAATTTGATGAAAACTCAACTTGTATATCTTATTGATAATTATCTTAAGCAAATAGAATCTAAGCTAAATTAATTCTGAAAATAAAAAAAAATTGGTTTGACCTTGATGAATCCTTCTATTGCCTCACATGCTTGTCCTTGAACCATTTTACTTAATGAAGTTATCTCTTTAGTTCAAGTGACTTGTGCTTGCTTATATTTAGACAATCTCTTGAGTAAAGTGACTTAATATTCAATTATTGTCATATCTTATGTTGAGTCATCTAACTAAGGAATATATTGTATGAATGTTTTGTATCTTGAAGAAACTAATGACTTTCCTTCAAGAAAGAAAAAGATTTTATTAATGATACAGGATTTATGAGCAAGAAATTTCAACTTGAAGGACACCTCGATGAAAGATACAATAAACATTCCCTTGCAAATAAAAAAAAAAGGGAGAGATTTTCTTCAGCCAAGGGTGTAAAGAATCTAAAAGGTATTTGGCTTGAAGAATGCTAAATGCACTGGTAATCTAAACTCTTCTCTTGTAAGTTAGTTGAGCAAAATCAATAGTTTGAAATCATATGGTAGCATGATTAAACCTTTAATTGCTGATCATCTTGATATCATGCTTCATTCTCATGCTAGTGATGATTGTTTCATGGTGTGATTAAAATTGAAGTTTACTTTTTCCTATATAATGCATAACCATGAAATACACAAGTTTGTGCCTCAAATCTCTAATTCAAAATAACTTGTGATAAGCTATGAATCATTGGGCATAATGAAAATACTGTTTGCATGATATACATTTATATGCAGCATATAAGATTATTTCTTTATTCTGCTCCTTCATGTAAATTACTTGAGAATAACAAAAAGGAAGAGAGATAAAGAAAAGAAAATGGATATTATTCAAGAGAAGTAAAATCTAAGTAAAGGCAAATACTTCAATCTCAAGGAAAGGCAAAACAAGCATAATACATTCGGCACATTTGTGAGACTAGTGAAAGAGATAAAATCCGTAATTAATTACACTTAAACAGGAAGAGTTTGAAATGAACATTTTAACATTTCTATACTGCTCATCATAGGGATGGTGCCAATGGGGAGGCTAGTGGTAGTACCCGGCACTATTTGACCCAACTATTCGGCGTAGGGCATATTAGGGACGGCACAAGAGGGAGGCTAGTGGTAGTACCTCGTGCCCCTTCCAACTCCACCGGATAGGGAGCAAATAGAATATAGAGCATAGAAAAGTAAAACCGAAAAATAAATGAAGATAATCAAAATGTTCATTGAATGGTTAAAGAAAGAAATTAAAAATTTGGGGAATGAATGATAAATAAATGAAAATATATAAGAAGGTTGTGAAAAATCAAATGAAGTTTCAATCACTTGAAAACACACCTTAAGGATAAAATTAGTGCTAAATTGTATTTAAATAAAGGAAATTTTATTTGAAAAGAATTGATTTTGATCCATGACATGCTTGTTATATTTTGCATACTTTGAATTATATGTTTTCAATATTCAGTTTGAAATGCTTCATGCTTGAATAATTTGATTGAAACATGTTTCTACCAATAGCAAATTTATTTTTCTTTTTATGACACTCATAATTTGGAATAGGCTTTAACCTTGTATACAAGTTTTTGCTTCACCTTTGACTTCGAAATAACTTGTGCCTTAAAGCCTAATGAAAATTGTTTTTACTTGTATTCTATACTCATCAATGATATGTTGGATTTCTCTTGTACTCTCTTGATCAAAAATAAAATTTCTTATTAAATCGGTTCCAATGCTTGAATGTTTGAAAAATTACATAAGAATTTTTCTAAAAATATTTTTGAAAGAAATTTTAGATTTGTCGTTCATGATCACCTTTGAAATCTGAAAGTTGAATATATTTAATAAAAGAAAAGAAAAGGATAATCTGAATTTGCAAATTAGGCAGAATGAATTGATTATAATTTATCTTTCCACTTGCCTAACATTAGTACATAATGTCCTCCAATTTGTACCAAAATTCAATATGAATTACAAAGATTCTGGATGTGCTCTAATGTTTTTGAAATATGTGTTTTCAATCTTAATAGTTTAAGATGAGCAACAATGTAGAAGATGCATATCTCAAATTATAATCCTGAAAGCTTCCTTGAAAATTTTTATAAAATTCAGAATCTGATCTTGTATAAAAGCTTAAACTTAATTTAAAAATGCTTCTGCCATTGCATTTTTGTAACCTTCATTATATGCTTCAATGATTGCATCATTTTGGGGAATAACTCAATATGATTTCTAGATGAAAACTATGGTTTAAGAAAAAATAGAATTACTTTTGATGTCTTGATTGTTTGCTCCGATACGCATCTGAAACATATCATTTTCTATCTTATAAGTTTATTAAAATTAGTCTAAATGATGCGTTTTTCAATGATCTTGATTGCAAATAAATGGTTCTAAACATATGATATTATTTTGATATTAAAAAGATTTATGGTGCTTCATATATACATTGCTGAAAAACTATGACTAAGAAATTAATATTTTGAATATACACTCCTACATAATTAAATGCTTCTATCATTAAAAAGAAAAGCTAATTTTAAGAAGAGAGTTAATGATCCTAAAGCTTAGAATATTTCAACTCACTTCAATAATTCTTATAGGAAAGAAAATGTAATTACTTTTGAAAGAAATTTGAGCTTCAAAAGAATTATTTTCTGATTAATATTTCCATACATATTAAAAAAAAATAAGAGGAAATATAATTTATTCTTGAAAGATTAAAAAGAGTGATTGCTATAAATTTTGAAAAATTCTAGATCACTCTACATTCTTGATATTATAGAAGAACAAAAAAAAGGTTTGAAAGAAAATGCATCTTTTGAGGGGGGAGCTTTAAATACTCAATCTCTTTATTGAAAATTATCTTCAAACTCTAAACTCTCAAATGGAATGATTAATTAAGGGAGAGAAAGAAAATTTCAGAGGGAGAAATCATATAGAACTTAATCGTATAAATTCGCATCTAAAGATGAGACAAAGAATACTAAATGTAAAGTGGTATTAAACTATGTGCTTTATTGAATATCTTTTGAAAGTTGGATTTCCATCTGTATTCATCGGTAAATCATTTATTTTTGAAAATTAATTGACAAGGATTCCGTCTGTCTTAGTATCGAAAATTTATCTTGAATCTACTTATGAGTTCTTATTGGCTTGCACCTTAGTGTTTCAATCCTAAGCCAATTCATTTTAATTGATTTTGATGTTATGATCTTTAAAGGAGTAAAAGAAAGTCTTTAAGAGAGCCTTAAAAGAACTTTCAAAGCCCTAAATTTAATGTATCCTACATTGCATAAATTCATGTTTTGGTATCTATGCCCCAATACTTTTATATCATGAAAGAACTTTGAAGTCATTAAGAATTAAGGATTCAACATAATCTTATATTTTTCGAGTATATAAGTTTTGATCTTTATCTGCTCTTATATTATACTCTGAAAATTAATTAGATTGCTCTCATTTTGCTATATACTTAATATATTAAAAAAAAAAATGTTGGATTTTCATCCGTGCCTTTCTTTGAATATTATTCTTGATACTTCTTGAAATAACTTGAAAAAGATTCCATCTACACTTGATTTCAAAACTATCTTTGGAATCTACATTTAGAGATCACTTCTGGCTTACATTCTAAATATCTCATTCCTAAAGCCAACCACATAGAAATAAGATATCATTTTATTAGGGATCATGTGCAAAATGGAAACATATGAACATATATGCACTGAAAAATAATTAGCCGACATATTCACAAAACCCTTGAGTGAAGATAGATTCTGCACGCTAAGGAGGAAATTAGGCATATGTGATCCGTCTTATTGAAGAGATATAAAAGGAAGCAAGCAATCTCATGATACATTCCTCTCATTTCTAAAAACCTATGAAACATGAGTCAAACTTGTAATCTATAGATTCCTTACTCATGTATCATTGTCCCATAAAGAGTTTATAAGGATTGGAAGCAAGGAAAACATTTTAGAAGCAAAACGGAAGAGAAAAGAAAAATTCTGCACTTGGGTCAACCCAACCCAGAATAGGGTCGACCCAACGTTGAGTCGACCCAAGAAATTTCTTGAGTCGACCCAACGTCGGGACCCCACTGTTAAAAGGGGGACCCGTGAGCTATCTAGGGCACTGTTTACCCTTTGTCCTCTTCCGAAAACCCTATTTCCCACTCTCAATTAGAGTCTCCCTAGGCTGATCTTAGCATCTATATTTAGAGCCTAGGCTAGAAATCTAGTTCTCGTATGTATCTTGCCTTTTCTCATATGTATCTTGCTTTTTCCCTTATGAATCTTGTCTTTCCCTTATATCTTTAAATCTTGATTGTGGAACATTGTACTTTTCATCATTTTGAGCATTAATATATGAAAATGTTCCTATTTTGATCAATGAAGTCTGAAGTTTGTTCTTTATTGCATCTTTTCCCATATATATGTTTTTGATGATAACAAAAAGGGGGAGAAGAGAAGGAAAGAGTATATAAAGGAGAAGAGAAGGAAAGAGTATACAAAAGAGAAGAGAAGGAAAGAGTATATAAAGGAGAAGAGAAGGAAAGAGTATATAAAAGAGAAGAGAAGGAAAGAGTATATAAAGGGAGAAGAAAAGAGTATATAAAGGGGGAGACGAAAAGATAGAGTATTCACTCTAAGAAAAGAAAGAGTATTTCATTTGAGAAGAAAGAGTATTACTTTTGTGAGAAAGAGTGAGTAAAGAAGTTATGAAAAGAAAAGAGAAATAAATGGGCAAACAAATTGAAAATCATATAAGAAAGCTTACATATCTAAGGGGGAACAATTTGTAACAATGAAAATCATCAAATCAAAAATTTCTATCATAATTCAGAATTTGGCACATATAAATTCAGAATTTGGCACGCTCCTTTCTCACCCCGATACATAAGCTGAAACTCTTATTTTATCTCAAATTTTTGAAGTTTCATTGCTAATGAATTATAAATGAAAGGGGGAGCCATTCAAAAAATCAAATTGGCAAATTTTGAATGATATAGGGGGAGATTTCACTTATATATATGAAAAGCTAAAATTCTGAAATTCAATCCCTTTTATAAACTGATTTTAAAGACAAGTATCAATAGGCTTATACTCTTTATTTTGTAATCATCAAAAAGGGGGAGATTGAGGATGATAGTGTTATTTTGATGATTAACAAGCAATTCTCTAGAGTATGCTATAAGTTAAAATTGATACTTCATTTATAAGTTCATTGCTCTCAGTACATTTGCTTAATTGGAAATATATATATGGTCTTGTTCATTTGGATGAAACTAACCTTGAGAATGCAGCAAAGTGTGGATTGAGTCGACCCCAAGGATGATTGGGTCGACTCCGGCACATCAAGAAAGCATTTGGCACACCTCTGCAAAAATGGCACAGATGAACAGTGAGTTGGGTCGACCCAAGGAAAGCATGAGTCGACCCAAACTTCAAGAACCTCAAAACATGAAGGAAAAATGGTTCTCTGGATTTACTGAGAGGGTCGACCCAAGATGAAGTTGAGTCGACCTAAGCTTGAGTCGACCCAAAGAAAGGCTGAGTCGACCCAAGTGAAGAAAGGCTGAAATTCAAGGCTCTGAATTTTCTGAAGCTGACCTTGGGTCGACCCAAGAAAAATGTTGAGTCGACCCAAGCTTGAGTCGACCCAAAGAAAGGTTGGGTCGACCCAAGGCAACAGAAGGCTGAATTTCAAGTTTCTGTGTTTTCTGAGAGGGTCGACCCAAGGAATGGTTGAGTCGACCCAAGTGAAGGTTGGGTCGACCCAAGGACAGGTTGAGCCGACCCAAACACGGGCTGAACATAACGGCTAGTTGTGCAGAAATGCTTTTTGGACTCCCAACGGCTATAAACGGCTAGTTTCTTCAATCCAACGGTCAGAAAGGACTATTTGGAGGTTGGAGAAGTATTTAAGAGGGATTATTCATCAGAGGAAGCAAGCTTTGGGGAAAATACATCAAGTGCATTCAAGAAAGAACCCTAGCAAGACAAGCTTCATCAAGAGCTTCATTCAAGAATCAAAGAAAGGGATTGAGCAGATTCAAAGAGGCATTAAGAGCTCCTTCCCCCATTGAAGAGTGAAGCTTCCTTGACCAAGAAGAGCAAAGCGACTTCAAAGCGATAATTTCTTTCTAACTCTTCTTGTTGTTCATATTGCTTTATATGCTCATCTAGGAGTTTAAATCTTTTCTTTTCATTTGTTTAAACACTTTGTAAAGGTTCGTTGGTAAGCCCGCAAAACCAACAAAGGTTCGTTGGTAAGCCCGCAAAACCAACAAAGGTTTTTGGTGAACCCGGAAAACCAAAGTTGTATAGGTTCGTTGGTGAGCCCGCAAAACCAACAAGGTTCTTGGTGAGCCCGGAAAACCAAGTGTATAGGTTCGTTGGTGAGCCCGTAAAACCAACAAGGTTTTTGGATTGTGAGCCCGGAAAACAATCCAACTGTAATCCGCAAGATTATAGTGAATTCCCAAGGGTACGCTTGGGGAGTGGACGTAGGTGCTAAGGAGAGCACCGAACCACTATATATTGGTGTGTTTGTATTGTGTTTGTGCTTTCATTTTCTCTTGCTTTATCTTCTCTTCTTGCATTAGATTAACTCACTTAAATAACCTAAGAGAGCATCCATCGCACTTAATTAAGAAAGTTTTAAAAGTACCAAAAATTTAGAAGAAACCAATTCACCCCCCCCTCTTGGATTGTCACCTTGGGCAACACACTGGCCTATGTCTCGCCAGTTGTGGCCGCCGTCATGCCGGCGATGATGGTCGGTCTCGGTGAAAAGACCAAAAGAAGGGTGAACGAGAGAGAAGGGAAGAAGACCCTTCTCTCTTCACGGATGGGAGTACATCTCCCCTTCCTCCATTTCTTTGGTCCAAGGGCAACAGTCACCACCTTCCCAACCCTCGGCCACCACCTTCCCAATCCTCGGCCACCACTGGCGGAACCATCACTGGCCGCCACTGTTGCAGTCGCCAGCGATGGTGGCCGGCCAAGAGAGGAAGGGAAGAAGAGGTTTCTTCTTCTTCTTCCCCCAAGAACCGGAAAGGTTCCCCCCCTCCTTCATCATCAACGGAAGGCCACCATGATGGTGGCTCAGCCCCCCCACCCGACGGCAGCCATGGTGGCCCACGACTCACCGTCGGCGCCGCCGATAGCCAACCGACGAGAGGAAGAGGAGAAGGGGATGGGATCACGAGGAAGAAGACCTCGGATCCACTACTCCCACACCAATCAAACCCAGAAATCCCTCCCAAATCCTCCCACAGTCCCGATTCAACCCCCAAAGGCCATGGATCCCGGCCAACCCGGCGGCTGGCGGCGGCAAGATCCGGAAGAGAGAAGCCAAAACAAGGGTACCCTATTTCGGATCCTTCTCCGATGATCTCACCGGCCAAATCCCAACCAACCCAACCCTAAACCTAGCAAATGAAACACAAGGAAGTGAGCCATGCTTACCTCAGTCCGATGGGGTGCTCCGACAACCTTTCCGGCGAGAAATCGAAGGAAAAATCCTTGAGCAAACTCGGATCTACACGTACGGATCCAAGACCTCTTCACCAGATTTGTGGGGAAGATCTTCGCTGAAGGAAGGAGGCTTTATGGCATCCTCCATGACCGGCCAGCTCGCGGAACCGTCGCCTCCCCGATGCTCGGTCTCCTCCGGCGAATCCCGTCCCCCCCTGTGATGCTCCCTCTTCCACGATCGTGCCCCGGGCACGATCGTAAATGAAGATGGGCCCGGCTTCTTCGGGCCGGCCCATCAATCCCTTTTTTTTGGTTTCCTGGTCTTCACATTTGGTTGCAACAGGTAGATACAAATTAGCAAGCAGATCACTACCACCTTTTATATTATGCGACTACTTAAGTACAATACTTCTATTGATTTATCCTATAGATGAGATAATATTAAAGTTCTAAAGCCTTCATCTATTTGTGCTTAGATTGTCTCAGTTCCTCCAGAATAGTTTTCACAGGCTAAAATAGGCATGGAGGATGAACATTATATACACGGACCAAATGGCTCCTTCGTAATTACTCCTAGTTGTGAGGTTCTGTAACTACTTATTAGTCCTCAAGAACCAAGGGAACTAGTCCTTCAGGCATAGCTTTATAAAGATCTAATGAGTGATAGACATTTAAAATGAGAAGAGACAATTAGCATACATCTCATCTCTCATGATTAGTGAGTTATAGACAAACAAAAGATAGTTTGCTCATTGGCCCAATTTTAGAAAGGAACACTTGCTTTATATTATATAAAAATATAGCTAGAAGATATCAGACCTACTCTCCTATCCATTTTCACCAAAATACATCGAACTAAAACAAACCTCACTGTATTAACCCACCATTATAGGAGATAATAGAAGAGGGGGGGGGGGGGAGTGAAATATTCGTACCATGTAGGCATCCGCTATTAAGGATCTTGTGAGCTCCAGACCTTCCTCTCCTCTCTCACTCTCTTTTTTTGTTCCAATGGGATCTATTTTAGGGCTCTTGGGGTTCCAATATATCGGCTTTGGTGGTGGCCTTCATAAGAAGATGGCCGCTCTAAGTGGGTGGATAGAGGGAGGGGGATTTTGTGACAGAACAAAAGTCCGTTTGCAAGGTCTCATGTTTGATAACGTCTCTTTCTTTCTCTAGCACTTGCCTGTCTAATTTTTGTTTCTCATGACTGGGATTTGTGATGGGAGAGGGAGAAAGAGAAGATGAGGAAAGAGAGGGTGAGGAAAAGAAGAGGAAGAGTGAGAAAAAGGATAGGAGGACAGGGTGATAGTGGTGCTAGCTGAGGGGTCGCCGATAAAGGTTGTGTGGCTGTCTTAGGGAGGAGGGTTGGGGGGAGAGGACAAAGTTAGGGTTATGTTTTAAAGATACATTTTGTTCATAGAGGTGATGATGATGATAGATCCAATCATTACCTAATTATCTCCATATTAACTGATAAGTAAATACTTTTCTCTATGTTAGCTAACAAGTAGGCATTTCTAGTGAACTACATTCACTTAGCTGACAAGCAAGCATCATCGAGCTTGGAAGGAGAATGGGCAATATTGCAACAATCCAAAAAATATAAGATTAATATTACAACATTTAGGCATATAGTGAATATTTGCAAATTTATACAAAAGGTAAAAGGTTTTTTGTTTTTAGTCAAATATTCATTAATGATATTTATAATTCAGATAAGATTCTCTGTTACCTTGCTTCTGTGCATTGCGTGGATGCCCGGATATTATGCTTGTTATATGGAGATTTTATTTTAAAATATAAAAGAAAATAGCGGTGAGAATGGGATGGCCGGAAGGTGCGAGGAATCCGTTGTACTCTTACATGGACGCCTATCTTTCTAACGAAACCCTCGGGCAAAAACTGCAGCCATGAGAGCCTTCTTCGTCTCTGTCCTCCCTTCCGTAACCGCTTCGCCTCCTCTCAGACCACTCCACCACCCGGTCAAACCCCTCTCTCATCTCTACCTTCCTCGGATTAAGATATCCTTGGCCCGATGGACGAGCCGAATCCAAAGAGGTGGAGGTGGAGACCGGCGCTACGGAGGAAGTCACAGAAGGAGGCAGCGAGCTCGGGGTTAATGGATTTCCTCTGGAGACCAAAGAGGACGGTTTAGATTCGCCGCCAAAGGTTTCTAGCAGGAAAAAGAAGAAGAGGCCCGAGGAAAGTGACAGCCGATACGATAGGTACAAGCTGCGCAATGGCAGGGAGGTGGGTTCGGTCACTGGAACTATTCTTATCGGAATTCTGGTTGCCATATCAATTTCTATGATTTCTTGATTGCGATTAAAAGCAATGGTGGTCCTTCTGATTGTTTTTTTGCCATACGCCTCAGCGTCATAGTACTGGTATCTGGTTAGTTAATTAATTAAAAGTCCGCTAAATGTTTCCAGGTTTCTTGCATAATTTTCTGGAACTTCTTTTTCTTGTTTAATGATTCAAAAAAATTCACTAACATGTATAATGGAATACTGAAATTCATGCATATAGGGGATCTGCGCTGAATCCTGTATGATAGATTAGCAAACGAGGAGATTATGTCTGCATGAGAGAGGAAGAACGCTTTGATGTTTGCCTAGGGTCCTTGCTTCGTATTTCCCTTGGAAGTGGATGAAAAAGAGAACAAAAGAAAGCTTGCATTATTAGAAAGTGTCGTATGGCTTTCCATCATTTATTAACTTCTTACTAGAGGTTATCAATATGATTAACTGGCTAGGACTTATGTGCTATTTTGTGGAAAAATGATACTTAGGGAAAATCGAAGATTTTAGTGCTTACTTAGAATTAGTGTTTTTCACCATCCTGTCCAAAATTGCACTTATAACCCTTCCTCTATGATTCATACTTGGCAAATCAACAGTGGCCATGATGTTTTCCACTAATTCTTTTTCTTGAGTTTGGAGATGTGGAAAACGGAGTGTATCTTACACTCTGGAGGTAGCTCTAACTTGTAAGTCACTAGATCAATTCTCTCAAAAATATGATAGGGTCAATGGAAGCAGGGAGATAGCTTCATTGATGGTCTTACTGCAACTGGTTATTGATGATATGGTTGTAACCCTAGCTAGACCGTGTCTCCTGCTTCAAATTGTCGTTCATTGTGATGCTCATTGTCTTGTCCTTTTGTTAGATTTTGAGCAGCCAAATGGTTCTCCTTAAACAAGGCAAGAATAGGATTCTTGCTTCTTTAATTATCATATACAAGACAAATATTAGTAGCTCCTGGTATATAAGGAATAACTATAGATGGAGGTTTACCATAAACTGCTTCATAATTCGTCATTTTGGTTGAAGTATGAATTCTGGTCTTATACCACCATTCAGCCCATCAAAGCCATTTAACCTATTGTTTGGGTTGTAAACTAACAAAGCAGCAAAGATATGTTTCTAAGCAATGGTTCACCGCCTTTGATTGGCCACTGATTTGTGGGTGGTATACTAAGCTCATGTTGAGGTGGGTGCCTTAGATGGAAAAACTCCTTCCACAAATCTGCTAGTAAAAACAACATCGCTGTTGCATAAAATTGATGAAGACTTCCTATGCAACTTAAGGACATGATCAATAAAAAAATTATGATGCTATGTCGGGGTGAGATAAGGTTATAACATGCGTATACTTGGATAAGCGATCCACCACAATGTAAATCAGCTCTTTTCATATGATTTGGGCCATCTGTCGATGAAGTCCATGGAGATATCTGTCCAAATGTTACCTCAAGCTAATCCTTCTTTTAAAGTAGCAAGACCTTGCTCATTGTTGGAACAGGCTTGGCTGTCCATATGTGATGATTCTTGTTCATGTATGTCTATGTATCACTCCAAACTTATTCCCTTCAACCACTATTGGGTGGAACTTCCTTCCAACTGCCATGCACGTACTCCAAACAGGCTTTGACAATTCTTCATTCATCTCAGAGTGGCTTATGGGGACTAGAGCTTTCTAATGATTATTGCATACTATATTAGGAACAATGAATGGTGAAAAACGGACCTTGGAAGAAGGAAACTTACCTAGAATACCAAGTTGTATACATGAACTTGAAGGTTTATCCCTAAGGGCTAGCTGCAAGGTTTATCTGTATAAGATGAGAGAGCCTGCTCCCTGCTGAGGCATTCAATCTCAATTCTCTTTCTGTTTGGAAGCTTGGATCGAACCCTTGGAGGGTTCTATCACAGGGAAAGTTCAGTCTCAATGGGAATCTTGAATAACTTAAAAAAGGTGAGAGGCAAGCCTCATGCAAAAGCAATGCTGTTGTTGGATCATCATCCTTGTGCTATTAGATATGCAAACATTTGAAATATCTCTAGATGCTCTATTATATTTGAGTTTCTCTTCTTAACACTATGGTCTAATTAAAGTAAGTTGAAAAAAAAATACTGCCATGAGCTCGAGTTGCTATTATGAACTTGCTTCTCATATTTCATTTTATTAATAATAAGAGTTTCCTTGAATATTATTGGATATCTTAAAATTGTTTTTTCATATTTGAAATGTTTTTCTGAAGTAGAGACTGAATCAACATTTCCGATTATATATCATTTCTTGAAACATCTTATTGTATACGATTGTCTCTCTCTCTCTCTCAGTAATATTGAATGTAATAAAGAACATGTTCAAATTCTAGGTCTTTGAAGAAAAAGCATACCTTGTTGGAGTTGAATGTAAAGGTAGTAAAGGGGATACCTTTGGTATTGAAGAATCACTTGAGGAGCTTGCACAATTAGCTGATACTGCTGGACTTCTAGTTGTTGGTTCTACTTACCAAAAGTAAGTTCTCTCCAGTAAACATTGTTCCTTTTGGCTATCGATATGCTTGCTCTAAGCTTGCCTTGCATTTCAATGATAAGTTTCACAACCTAGAGGTATATGTCATTGACTTAGCTGATGCTAGCTGATACTAGTAATGGCCCCTTCACTTTTCATTGCTATAATAATTCAGTAATACAATGAATCCCTCAGCTTTTGAATTCTAAGTATTACATTGAGCACTTCTAAGTTCTAACATATCAGCCATTTGCAGAAAACATTGCTATTTTGTGAAAAAACATGCAATATTATGTGGAAATTCCACTAATCAGTCATCCATAAATTGTCACTTTTCTAAACAACATTTGCAATAATTGTTTCATGTTTTCTGCTCAAGCATTCAGAATACTCATATTTCTCCACTGCTGTGCATTGAGCAACCATTGACAATTTACAGTTAGGGCTGAAAGTGGATTCTACTGACTAGCTTCTGATCCGGAACAGACCTGAAATAAAAAAACCTTGTCGAATCTAAATTTATTTTATGTAAATTAGGCTTGAATTAAACATATGACCCTCATAAATATGGAGTGGAAGTGGATCACAAAGTACCTCCATCCAAACTCAAACCAACATGAACTGACCCAAAACTATCAGTACATATATTTCACCACCCTCCATGAGTTTAAGAAATTGTTTTGCTCATGTTGGTATTTTTTTGTAGGTAAGCATGAATTCTGATGTTGATTTGAAGTTACATGTGATTGTGAATCAAATCATATCCGCCGAATTGGTACCGAGATCCGTACCAATCGGCACCCGGTATTGGTTCGGTAATGTACCGAACCGGTATAGGTGAGGCGTGCCGGTTCATGGACCGGCACGCCAAGCCGGCGCGCCCCTTTTTTTGGAGTTTTCAAGAATATTTAATTGATAATCATTCTTTTTGATCATTTTCAATAATTTTAAGTCTAATTTGATATTTTTATAGTATTTTTTTTGATGCTTTTTGATGTTTCTATGATTCTAGTTTAACCTAAATGATGCATCTTATTATTATAAAATGATACAAATTATAAAATAATTAGTGAGATGTTGTATGCTACAAGGAACAACATAAAATATCTTAAAATTTAGTAGTGACATAAAAATTATAAAATAATACAATCAATTACATATATTTAAAAAACAACATACATACCGATATCTAAAATTAGATCGAGTGGCAATGGCTCTTGTAGATATTCAGATCATAAGTATAGTCAGGAGGCACATCAATCCATCCGTCTAACTAAGTGACACTGTAATCTTGTACGTTCATCCTATAAGAAATGTGCGCCGGGTTATAAGCACTCTCAGATCTCTTGCTGAAGCTCTAGCTCTGAGAGGTGTCCTCTGGCTGATAATATTATTATGGAGAGGCCCATCCAAATATGCTGGCAACAAAATTCGACTTGTGAGATGCTCTGGTTGCGTAGGATAGTAACCATTGAAAGATGCCTCAAATGTACTATATCCCTATTCGTATCCATATGGGTCATAAGCTGTCTGTGACTGCGGATAATAGGATCTAGTATACGACTCGGAACCTGATATTTCTATAGATCCTACTCCATATACGAGGTTATCTGCAGCTACATCATGTCCACCTGAATGATCTCGAAAAGTTCGTCTTCTATATGTAGTCGTATTCTCGTAGACCCTATCAGATCGTGCACCGTGGTTTCTGTCCTGTGTAGCATGCATAAACTGACTTACCGGTGAATTGAAGACCATCGTACCACTGTTTCTCATAAATGGTAGTCTCTTGTCCTCCACTTTCTTTATAATAAGCAGATCCATGACCACCAAAACTGCTGCTCCTAGTCTCTGAATCTGAGTGAACCGACTCCTTCTCGACACTCTCCAATGGGGTTGCAGATGCCTTTTGTTTTACGTTTTTGGTATGCTGGAAAGCTGCCTTCTTATCTTTCGTACTTCTCTCTGCCTGGCTATGCTAGGAGGATATATGCTGCCCCCTAACCGAGTTGACCGGATAGTGTAGGGCCTCATCTAAGCATCTCTGGATCATATCTCTGAAAGGATGTCTCGGACAAGAAGTCATGTGGTGACAACTCCTCTGTGATTGTGGCTAATCAGCTAGAAGGATGCATGAAATATTGCTAGAAGTGCAAATGGGTCGGATCAGGTCATGTCATGAGTTGACTCCGACCCAATCCGGTTTCTTGTTCAGGTCCTAATTTTGGATCCAGACCCAACCTAATAGAAGATCGAGTCAGGTCGGGTCGGATCCACGGCTACAATTTTTGACCCAATGGGTCATTCAGATCAGGTCGAGTCCATATATAACCTGGACCCGACCCAAAAAAATTTGGGTCCGGTTTGGGTTCGGGTCCGGGTCGGATCTGGTTCGGGTCTGGGTTCGGGCAGTGACCCAAGCAAAAACAATGGGTCCATGTTCATCAAGAGGCAAAATTCAATTCCTCTCCCTTGAATTTTCCACCAGTATCAAGTATTGACCCAAGCTACTAATTAGAGGTCCAAAGAAAGGTAAAAGATCGAATCTTTCCTAACCGAAACAACTAGAAGAGAGAAGAGCAGCGGGAAACTCACATGACCTCTTGTTCGGCAGCCTCAGCAACGATTGACAACCTGGGGAGGTGTCCCAGGAGGCAGAAAGTTAGTCCGTAGACCAAGAAAACTAGGAGAAAGAAGAAGACAATTTTGTCGACGCTCTGAAGGAGCTCAAAGCTGAGGCCTTCCCGCAGGTTGAAGGTGCGCTCGAGGAGATTAGGGAAGATGAGGAGGACATCGAGGACGATGGCCTGCATGGTATTGATGCGGATGTAGTGGCTAAAGGTGGACGATCTGCAGACGAAGATGAAGTAGAGGGTGAGGAAGAGGAGGAAGCCATTGAGGGGGGAGGAGCGAAAGAGGCGGATGGTAGGGAGGGGCTGGAGGAGGACCTAGAATGTTGGAAACTGGGGCCAGGACGTAGCGGTTATACTGGATGCCATCAAGGAATGGGTAGAGGTAGCAGGCGACGGCGATTAGGCGATCGGCGGGATCGGTGCCGGAGTTGCTGTTCTTGGCCTGGGCGGTGATGGCTTGGTGCAGTCGGCGACGGAGGACGAGGTGGGGGTGGGAGAGGCTTTTAGGTGAGAATGAAGAGGGGAGAGGGCGAAGAAGGGATAAGGAGAGGAAGGAAGAAGCCATGCTATCTTTTGAGTTGCGATATCAATTGGAGGATAGGATGGGGACTAAGAAGTTATTTTATTTTATTGGGAATTGGGATAGGAGGCCAAAACAGCGCACTTTATTGCAGCCAAGATAGAGAGGGGTAAGGCTTACCTAACCGACCCAATCTTTTGTTCATCTGGGTTATATTAATATGCACGTAACTGTCTAGCTTGAAGCTTGAAGCAATGAAGAGTGGAGCGATTGGGCCTCAGCCCTCACGGAGTCGAATTGTCGAAGTGATGAAGTGAATCAAGTGATTAAGCGATTTTTCCTGCGGCTGTGGCCTGTAGGCTTACGGGCCCAAATGGATAATCCAGGTTCGGGTAGGGTTAGATCAGGTCGTAGGGTAAACGATCCAAAATTGATCCAAAAAATGAGTTAGGTCGGGTCCAGGTCGAATCGAGGTTCAGTAAACCTAGATTCGACCCGAAAAATGGAACGGGTCTAATTTTAGAACCTGACCTGGCTCTCCGGGTCCTCTAAAATGGGTCGGATCACTGGTCAACCCGACCCATTTGCAGTCTTAAATATTGTGCTTAGCCTATTGTCCTTCATCGACCCTAGCCTCACTGGCTACGAAACTGGCCAGTCGTGGAGGCGATCCTCGCTCATCAAGTTCCGGCTCCTGCTGCTGGCCCACAAGCCATCCGATTATAGGACCATCCTTACATCAACGAAAGCACTATGGATCGGATCTGCGTACTTAGCTGCACTTTTTTCTGAATGCACTTCAGCCTTAACCTCAGATTGTAGTGAATATATACAAGGTCGTTGAGGTGCTTCTATGTCAGATGGTTTCTTTGCTTGCTGTGGATGAGGGCGAGGTGGACCAGTTACACTCATAGCCACTCGAGAAGACCGTCTGGAAGAGGATCTGGATAGCTAGCTGCTTAATATTTTTTGCGGACAATGCAACATGAATCCACCATTCAGCTATTAAAATATTAAAAAAAAATTACATATAAGATAGTACCATATTAGTAACCATCTAATGTTCGGTAAATGTCCTGATATATAACATACTTGAATTCATACTTTTTTACTTACGACAACTGCCGAGAGTTAAAAGCTATCGTTGCCCTTTCTAAATATTTTGGTCTGTGAAAAAGAACCACGTTGTGCTATGTTAATAATAGAATATACTAATTAACTTGCACATATCATTTAAGTTAACTTACATCTTCTAGACATAGAGTCAGAACTTCTGGATCTGGCACCATCTTGTAAATCACATTATGCAGAGCGGCCAGAAGTTCATTATCTATAATGATTCCATATGCACTGTATTAGAACTGAGGGTTCAGGTAGTATGCTGTACATAGAGTTCGTTATTGTCTTAATAAAATTATACAAGTATAGATGCAGTCTAATTTTTAATGTTCTTGCTTACCTGCTAGATGCAAGTTCCTACCCATCTGGTAATTACACCGCCGCTCAATGATGCCAATGTACTCTTGGGCATGTGTCAGATTTGCCTTGATGATCTGAGTCTTTGCCCTCTCCATCATGTAATATAAGAAGTCCAACTAAGGGTATCTCTCGCTGTCCACGGCCCGAAGCACTTTCCAACAACAATTATTGGACATTAGACTATCCAAAACAGTCAACCCGGTTCAGAACCGAGTCGACTTGATGTGAACAGGTTCGCACCGAGTTGGAGTGAAACCGACCGGTTTTAAACAGTTCCGGCGGGTTCTAGGCCGGTTCGCACCGGTTCTGGCCGGTTCGCACCGGTTCTGACCGGTTCGGCCCCTTTCCAGCAGGTCCAGTCGGTTTGGTACTGGTTCCGACTGGTTCAGGGTTGGAACCGAATAAACAAGGCAAACCGACCTGATTTTGCACCGGGTCGGCTTGGTACTACCCGAACCGGACGGTTCGGCCCGGTTCGGTAGATCATGGTAAAATGGGTTGTTGATAATGTGCACATACTGTTTAGTTATTATTTTCTTACACAAGCTTTTTATGTGCTGGACTATATTGTCCATATTGAGCATATGATGTTGGACTATAGGGAGATAGGCTTTTTACTATGTTTTTATATACTTAACCAACCAGTTCATATATGTTTCTGTGCTTTGTGTTTGGTTTATTTTTCACTTCATTTAACCTGAGTAACCTGTTAGGCTTGGATTCAATTTTTTAACCTGATTTAGATATGGATTGGATTTTTGATATGCCAAATGTTTCAAAATATGGTGCATGAGGCTGCAAATGGGCTGAAAAAGATGGTTTACTTAGCAATATATAGATGCATGTGTCAGGATTAACATTGTCTAGCTGCTTTTGTTGCTTATCTTTCTGCGATCACATATGCAGCCCTTTTAGCTTTGTGCAATCATGTATGTGGCTTACTCTCATGCAAGCCCATGCGAATGCAGCAATTCAAGTAGATGATTGGATTAAATATTGGTTTTAGATGGTATGGGTATATGTATGTTAATAATGTCAAATGCTAGTTATGCTATAATTATTGCTATTTAGATTTAAGGGCTAAATAGTTGGAACTAATTGTTAGATATTATTATAATGATTAATATTGCTATCATTCATAAAAATAATGTATTTTATTTATTTGAAATATTTAAAAATACTAACCCAATATGCACCTGTATATTTGGCCTTCATAACATATATGCACCATGAGGTCCCTTGGCCACCCGGGACCAATCTCCAATCCAGCCTGATCCACTTGGATCCCAGTCTACAATGTCTAAGCACTTCTATTGATGCCCTGAATTTTTGATGATGACAAAGGGCATAAGGCCATTTATAATTTAGCAATCAACCCTTGTTAAGGCAGCTTAGTTTGCCCTCCCTTTTTGGCAATTATCTGTTTCATTGGTGGGGGTACATAACTATGAGGTTAATGAAAAATTAATGAACATCTGGGTTTTAACACATGCCAAAAGTTAGATCCAAGTCCTATCTATGCCAATCATGTATGAATTGACATATGTCTAATAGGCCCCATTTTGTTAATTCTTGATGATAGACCATTGATTGTAAATGATTAATTATAAGTATTCACTTATTCAAGGTCCGCTGTACCGACGTATCGGTGGGCATCGGTACTAGTACGGTACCGATACCATACCGAACCGAACCGGTTCGGGCCAAAAGCCAAAAAAAATTTAAGATCGGTACGGATCGTTCGGTACGGGCCGGTACCGGCCGGTACGGGTTGCGAATAGTCGGAACCGAAAAATATAGTTGTACCGTACTGGTTCCATCCGGTACCGGTACATACCAGTCCGTACCGACCCGTACCGGTCGGCACGGCAGATCATGATTCACTAAGTTTTGAAGGAGAAGGGCTTGAACTTCATGGAACTGAAACTTGATTGTAGGAATCAAAATTTTGAGGGGAGGAAGATGTAGATGAGATCCTTTTTGTCCTCAATGAAATAAAACTTCTTTCTATCATTTATCATTTAGTTTGGAAAAGAAAATTATTTTCTTTTAAATTTGCTTCATTATACATTACTTTATCAATGGAGTAGAAACATGCTTATGCTTTCCTATTTTGATTAATTATCGTATTCATGTTATCATGGGCTGCACTTTTCATTTGGCTTTTAGCTTCTTTGTGCTACTGAGGACAGCAGGTTTTATGTCCAAAATCATCATGTTACACCTTCATATAGTCTCTTTCAAATCTAGAGGAATTTTGGCAGGTCAAGGAATGAGCTTAAACTTCAAGCAAGAATATAGATTACCCTACCAGCTTAAACTCTCATGCTCAATTTTGCCTTTGCTACGAATTCAGCATCATTTCCAGCATGTCGACTTCTTCTTGACAATTTTTCATTAAATCTACTCTATCCTCTTACATGGAGTTTTCTCAACCTTGAGTTGTGCAAATGGCCTGAGTGGTGAACTGGTGATTATGATAATTCAATGTTTTAAGGTTTTGCTATCTTATAAATTAAAAGTTGAAATGATTTCGGAATATATTCTTCTAACATTGGCAGAGATTTGTTCTTGATTTTGTTTGTTTGCTTAATCTGTATATTGTTCAGTTTTATAGTGTATCTTGATATGGTACTGCAAATGTTGATAGATATAGTAATATTATGGTTTGAACTCTTAAAATATGTAGGCTTGCTTCTCCAAACCTAAGGACTTATATTGGTTCTGGCAAGGTTGCTGAAATCAAGAGTGCAGTTCATGCTCTCAATGTCGAGACTGTAATTTTTGATGATGAGTTGTCTGCCGGGTCAGTTGCCTCTGTAACTAATTTGTATTTATACATTATGTTCTATTTCTACATGCAGTTCTAATGTTGTATTTTTCAACGAGCTACTTGGTTAACATAACACTTGCAATCCTATTAGATTTATCTAGAAGATTATGCTAATGTATAATCACCCAATTATGCTGCTGGCACAGAACATGTCATATCTCTTGAAGACTTCAAAGTTCTTATGCATATTGTGTTCCTAGTCTTTTCCAGAACTGAAGATCTAGTGAAAGAGAGATATATAGTGGTATCAAAATGAAGGAAAAAGAAAAGTGGGTAAAGATTGAGGCAAGATAGAGAAGGGGGGATGGCAGAAAGGGTCTATGCACAGCTTGCAAACTTCCTTGCTCCTTAGTTATAATGAAGTGGCCTGATATTACACTTTGTTTTGGAACTGAGGGGGTGGGGTTGTTCAGTAGTCGTATTGAAGACCCTGCCCAGTTCCCTGAACCTGCTTACGAACACACTATAAGGAAGTTATAAAATAGTAATTATTTGTTATATAAAGAGGACTACTAAGATTAACTTTGGAAAACAACAAGATCTAGTTATGATCTCATAAATTAAAATTTATTGCTGTAAGTAACAGAAAATGAGTTCAGATTTTAAAGTAAAAGTGAAAAGAAATAGATGTGGTTGATAACTAAATATGATTAGAGCAACGAAAACTGTGGGTGCGATTGATGGTAGATATGCATACCTTGCACTTGAAATAACATAATGTTGACTTAGAAACCAACGAAATACCATGTTTCTAAGCTGGTTATAATTCATTATGTATATCTTGGCTAGTCATTACCTTTACCATGCAGGTTGTTAAGGGACTCTTTTCAAGCCAATTCGCATAACCTTCTTAACATCTAGGACTAAATTAGAGATAAACAACTAGTGAAGTGACTGAAATTGGATAGTATTTCTAAGTCCAAGATTTAAAATTTGGCTCAAAACTAATGAAAATATAAATCTTGTAGCCCATGACACCTAGATCCTAATGGTCTTGATGCAACAACCTAGGACCTCACCCAAAAAGGCCAGCTATGAGGTATTATTTGGACTCCTCGGCCCTGCATAAGTAACCAAGATTTACTTAAAGAATAATCAATATGAGACTAAATACATGCCTACGCAGGTCCTTGCACACTCTCCCTGTTCAAGCCCTGTTATTCTTGTCATGTCCAAATCCAATCAAATACAATCAAATATAAAAGTCCATGGTTAGCTCTAAAAGGGCCCATGATACAATATCCCTTAGTCCACATGGGTTAGGAGTCAGGTTCATTTTGATACCATTTGTAACGACCCAAGACCTTGTCCAAAAAGGCTAGCCATAAGGTATTTGTAGGCTTTGTATAAATACCCAAGATCTATCTAGTGCATAACTCATGTAGGACTAATACATGCCAATTGGGTCTCCACACTTAAGACTCTTGGATAAGATTTGTAACTAATTTCAATCAACCTGGGACTTTTTGGCTAGATCAAGATTGAAAGAAAAAATGATCAGTTCCCTACATGCTTTCTAGTCCCTAAAGCAACACCTAGAGGTCCCAATTGGGGTACATATCGCCCAATTGAGCTCCAACTGCTTAACCAACCCTATATTGAGCCATTCTAGGCAGACTGGGTTAGTTTGTCCCATACCAGGGCCGAATTAATTCTCGAACAGAACAATATTGCTGCCTAATAGTGCTTAGGAATAGTCTTTAGTGGAAAAATTGTTTATTCTCCACCATTAAAGTTGGAAACATACAAAGCAAGATTTTAAAAGCATCTTATGCTAATCTTTGCTTGACTCAACCTTGAAATTTTGATTTTTAAGGCTAGAAGAACCTTGTCTTTGTTTGAGTTTCAGCTCAAGGAATTTAAACAACAAAAAATAAAGTTCTGAAGTAAATAAACATAAGGCATCTATCATAAATTAGACAGAAATCTGCCTTCTGTCAGATGTTAAACTTAATACAGCAGAGGTATTA
The DNA here is from genome assembly GCF_009389715.1 of Phoenix dactylifera. Taxonomy (NCBI): domain Eukaryota; kingdom Viridiplantae; phylum Streptophyta; class Magnoliopsida; order Arecales; family Arecaceae; genus Phoenix; species Phoenix dactylifera. Next base: position 26,211 of record NW_024068663.1, read on the forward strand.
TGCTAATCTAATAATTCACACCAACTAGTTTGGATAAGAAGAGAAGAAAATTAAAATATTTACTACATCTCTATATAATTTTATATTACATGAAGTGTCTCTTGAACACTACCATGGTTGGTCCCTAGCCTAGATGAGAAAGGTGGAGGGTTGATGATAGGTTGACAGTCGATCGTCAAAACTTGTCAAATTATGATGAAATTGATCCAGAATGTTAGGGTGTCTCTTATTTTGTATGACATGCCACGACCTAATCTGATTATGGTGAGAAGTGAGCAAGGGTTGTCGAGGTCATTGACTGTGAATGGTGTGCCAAGATATGACCTAGTTATAGTAACAAATGAGCAAGGGTTAGCTAGGTTATATGTTGTAAGTGATGCTACACAGCATATCCTGTTTGTGGTGACAAATGAGCAAGTGTTGCTTAGGTTCAGGTTGTTTTCTTGAAGGAAAAGATTAGACCCTAAATAGGAATTCTTGGCAAATAAGGATCCACAATGCTGACCACAAATAGTTGGGATAAGGCTTGATGATTATATGGCTATGATTATGAAGTGTCTATGTAAGAAAACTTTGATGCTTTTCCTCATTGCTCACATGGATCAATTCCTAATCTACAAACGTAATTATCTGGCTTTGGATTTTCTTAGAGTAGAACATACAATGGAAAAAGGGGAAAATAAAGTAAAAAAGAACCTAGTGTGCAGGATAAATTTTTTAGCGGATGACTACTTCTGTGTCATCCAAATCGCCAATCCTAGTTTTTAGTTTTTGTTATTATGGCTAGGAACTAAAAGAACTCCCTCAGCTGTGTTTGGTTACATGGTGAACTTTAATCTCGTTTTTTTTGTTGGTTCCTTATTATGGAAATTCTTGGTTGTATATTGAATATCTTAATTCCCTTCTTTGCTGGAACATATGATAGAAACATTTCAAATATTTTGTTAGCGAGTTAGGACCCTGCTTAGAGGCTGGTTCTTGTAAATAGGACCATATATATGACCAGCAACTTCCTTTTCCATCATGTCTTATAGTCTTGGTGCTATGTTTTTGCAAGAAATAAGGCAGGACTACCGATTCAAGTATCCTAGTCATGGCTTTCGGAGGATTCTAAAGTGAATGACATGCATGTTGATCACATAACCACACAACTTGGAGTCAAAAAATAAATTTACTACAATGTTTGTAATTAGAAATTGAAATGCAATTAGGTATTAGATATAATTAATTTTTTGATGAGTTAAAACTGAATAATATTGCAAGTGACAATTAGATATAGAATTACAAATAATTAAAATTCATTATTTGAAATCCTGTATGTTTCAATGTTCTGAACCTGGTTAAAATTATAAATAGATTTTAGTCAAAATAAACTAGGAATTTCATTTAAACTCCTCTGGCAGGACATATAGTCTCATAAATTACCTAGGTGAAGTTTAGGTTAGTGTAAAATCAGGAGTAATAGAGAGCAAAAGATATTGTCATAAGTTTATATTTAACTAATTGCCTTCCTTTGTTGATTAAATCAAGAGACTTCAAAAAGAAAAATCAAGCAAGCACTAGAAAGTTGGTGGAGTCGTTGGCAACAATAAGGCTGTCTTGGTAGCAGGACAAGAAAGCTACTAGGTATCCCTTCTTGCAGTTTCTTTCTTAGAATCTAGATCTGTAACCTTTAGTTTCTAAATTGATAGTTGCTTCAAAAGTTAGGTTTAGATTTACTTTTGTTGTGAAGCTTGCTTTAGTCTTCTGCTAGGTAATTCTGAAGCTTGCACTAGGCCATCCATCCTGCGTCATTTGGATAGAATCTGATTCTAACTTAGCTGCACTGCATCAAATAGGACTTCTGGCTGCCCTTGGGCATACCAGATTTTAGTTTCTTACAAAATCTGTTGCATAATCTGGAACATTAGGAATCTAACATTCCTTTTGAGATTCTTAATTTGTTTCTTTTTTGCTGGCCAAACTGGAGATGTAAGTTAGCCACATTGGTGCTTGTGATATGCATAAAAATATCTGAAGGCTGCTACTGAAATATTAAAGCATGGAATATCCATATGATGGAAAGAGATGCTAAATTGATTGCTTCCATATAATCACTTTTTTTTTTTTTTTGAATGTCTTGATTTATTGTGTTGTCTTCATTTCTTGTTTCATTAATCACTAGGGCTCACCCTATCATCCCCTTACCTTAGCATAGGGAAAATTGTAAGTGTGCTTGCGAATCACGATCAGATTATGGGACCATAAACTCTAAATCAGGCTGTAGGCCAGGTGGGAAATATTAAATTGGTGGCCTAAAGGCCTTGTGATTTTTATCCAAACAATGCCAATGGGTGAAAAATTTGGATTTAAAGGAAAAGCATTGGCTATAGGATAAATAAGGAAAGATCCTACTTTCATACAGTACAAATCTTTTGAGACATTTTTCTTTGAATAATTAAGCATGTAAAAATGTAAGGTTGCCTTAAGGAAGTTTGGTTGCATTAAATCTATAGTTTGGCTTATCTGTTTATATGAAAGGTGTGGGCCAATTTTATAGATGTAAAGCAATCTTAGATCCAGACCTCTGTTTGGGAGCAGAGAAACTCGAGGGAAAGCATGCATAATCAATTGAAACTCTGTTCTACATCCCTACGGTTTAACCATGGGATTTCCCATTTCCCTATATCTCTTTTCTTCTATTTTGATCTCCACCAAGTCACATTTGATATAATATATTTACAATTTACGTACACATTTCATATAATATATTTACAATTTACATACACATTTCATATAATATATTTACAATTTACTTTCACATTTCATATAATATATTTACAATTTACATACTAATGAAACTAATTTGCACTTTTTATTATGATTTAAAAGATCTTCGCCAACTAGCATATATGTTGTATCAAGTTTTGTTCCCACTTAATTTCCATGTGCTTGGATCCCTAATGCTGCTTGTTTTTGTCAATTTTGTTGATTTAAGACGATATATTTTGCATGGTTCATGCATTCTTTATTATTCTTAAAGTGATGCTGAAGAAAGTTCTGCAAGTATGTCTAGAAATCTCCACTAACTATATTTCTACAATAAATATGCTCATATTAATTTCTCTTACTTTCATATATATATTCCTTTTATCATCCTTTTCACAGAAGTGGTTTTTGATGTATGTGAAATTGAATTAGAGCTTTAATCCTGGTTACATTTGGAATGTTGACATGCAGACAACTGCGTAACTTGGAGAAGGTATTTGGTGGGGATGTACGGGTATGTGATCGAACTGCTCTCATCCTGGACATTTTCAATCAAAGGGCTGCAACACATGAAGCTGCTTTACAGGCAACTCTATTGCCTTACTATTTAGAATTTGAGCTTGTTTACCCAACACTAACCTGAGCCAGGGATTTAAGCTTCTGTCATGAAAACTATTGTTGTTAGAAATGAAAATAATGGTAAATCCAGGTTTCACTTGCTAAATGGAGGTTATTAGAACATCTTTCAAATGTAGATGTTTATTTTTGCTAGACCCTTTTTAACAAATTCTCCAAATTTAAATGTATAGTTCATTTCCTCTGCTTCTTAGTGTTTGTTCTTTGTTTTGACTTGAAATGATTTTGCACAATGTGTTCCTTTTGTGATGAATTAGGTTCCTTTATAGTTATGCTTTTCAATAATAAGGAACAATTGTACAACTAATTATTCTCATATATTATTTAGTTGTTTTTTGTCGAAAATGTTTCAAGAACTCATGTTCTTTTACATTTATCATTGAACTACAATAGTTTGGACCAAGATTCACTGTCTCGGTACCGAACTCTATACCAGTGCCACACTAGCAGAGTGTCGGTATGGTACGGTATGAAATTTTTTTGGCTTACTGAGCGACGTACACCATCCATACCAGATATCGGTACCGAACTGGTATGGTACGGTATGCCGTATATTATCCGATTCAGGCCGGTATGGCGTACCTTAGTTTGGACAATATTTGCATTTTGTTCACTGTCATATGCATTACAACCTTATAATATCTGCATGGCGAAAGCAATATTTGGGGATTTGGAATTTCTTGTTAATTTTTTTTTTTTTTTAGGTTTCTTTGGCACAAATGGAATATCAACTTCTGAGGCTAACAAAAATATGGGCTCACCTTGAACGTCAGGCGGGAGGCAAGGTTAAGGGAATGGGTGAGAAACAAATTGAAGTGGACAAGCGTATATTACGCACTCAAGTAAGTCATGCTCCTGGGTGCAAAAACTCTCTTTTGTTACATAAACCATGAAACTTGTTCATTCAGCTCGATTATGTTATGGGAAGTTGGGAACCATGTTATAGGCATTTGATTGGCATCCTGAATAACTTAACAATTAGGGGTTTAAGGCTTTGTTTTTCTTGCTTATATGAAACTCATTACTCCGATGCTCTTGATCAAGTACATAAGTATTTTAGTGCTATTGGATTCATGCAATCACATGCATCCTGATGTGAATATGAACCTTTTATTCTTATGCTAACGCCCCGCCCCCCCTAAATCACATAAGGTACTATAAATCTTCTATGTTTGACAAGTAGAAGGAAACAAACTAACTTTAAAGCTATGTTATTTAGGTATGCAAATTTGACAAAGCATATATACCATGGTCTGCTGTGCCGGTACTAGTCCCCAAACTGGTTGCCTAACGGCATAGATTGGTACGGGCTTGTGCCGTGCCATGTCGGGCTTGTACGACACAGTAGAGGAAGCGGGGAAGAGGGCGAATGGGAGAGAAAAAGAGAGAGAAGGGGGAGAGAGGGAGGGAGAGAGGAGGGTGGCAGAGGTTGGTGACCTAGGCAGAAGGCGGAGGAAGGCTCTGAGCCCAAGAAACAGGCCAGGTCACCTGTTTCGTTCAAAATAGGGGTCCGACCCCTTTTTTTATTTCGCGATTTTTAAGTAAAGTCGGCGAATCGCTTGCTAACTTCACTTAAAAATTGCGAAATTAAAAGGGGGCCCAAACCTATTTTTCGGCCGTGGAGCCCGAAGGAGCGTCCTCCGCTGGCCGGCCTCCACCTCTCTCCCTCTTCCTTCCTCTCCCTCTCCCTTCCTCCCCCGTTCGCTCTCTCTTTTCATCTCTTTCCTTCTCCTCTCTCTTCGGCAACGAGTTTTGTTTCCGTTGTCGGAACCATCTCGATCCACTGCCGAGACGGCGCGGTACGACCGGCACCATCCGATTCGGGATGGTTCCACCGACCTTGATATATACATCTTCAAAAGCCTAGGTTTGAAAAATGTACTTTTTCTGAAAGACTTGTACTTATTGTGTTGTAGCATACTAGTCAGTAGCTGATGGTAAAGTTTGCAATCTCGATAACGGACCCCATAATGGTATCATGTTGATATAGTGTAGTTACATATTGATATGGGGGTTGGTTCAGCATATTGAGACTTGGTTTGCCTCCCTATACCAAGTCTTCGTTTAGTACCAGTATGATACAATAGTGCCCGATATAGGGTAGTATGCACCGGTACAACGAACCTTGGCTGATATAGTAAGATATGAAGTGATAGATGCTGATATAAGTGTTAAATGATCTTCTCACATGTGGATTTTGTTATTGAGGCCTAAAATAGGCTTATAATAAGGTAAACAAATCATACGTCAATGTTTTGAAATAAGGAATAACAATCGTTAGGTAATTGATGCTTATGTTTGGGCACCCTGGTTGACTATACATATACATGAGAAACAAAAATTTCTAAGTAGTTGTGGGGAAGCACCGAAGCAGAAATTATGGAATGAAGCTAGGGCCTTGTGGAAGTTATTATGTAGGATAGAATCTATCCAGTTAACACATAACTAGTTACATTTGAGATTTAAGGCATCAAGAGTGGTGTGAAAAAACTTCGAGATGCATCTTTTGCAGTTGAAATTATTGGTTCATGATCTAGAGTGCTCCAATCATTGTGGATTCCATTCCTCATTGATGGCGTGCATCATTGAGATTTAGATTGAATTTAAAGAACACTGGAATAGAAGTTTAAGAGATAAGAAAGGAGCTAATGCTGCTATTTATGCAGACATTCAACTAAAAGTTAGATTGATCCTAATATAGATGCTACCTTTCCACCGATCACGCATTTACGTACCTGAAATAAACTTCAGGTTCTTATTTGTCTACTTGGGTATATTAGGTCTATTAGATTCTACTTTTCCAGTTTTGTTATTGACAGATTGGTGAGTTGAGAAAAGAGTTAGAATCTGTCCGGAAGCATCGGAAGCAATATCGATATCGTCGCTTATCTGTGCCAGTTCCTGTCGTGTCTTTGGTAAGAACATACAGATGATTATTCAGTTATAAAAACACTTTATTTTGTAACTCATTTTCTTTGGTTTAAATTGAATTGCAAAATTTCAGGTTGGATACACAAATGCTGGAAAGAGTACACTTTTGAATCACTTGACTGGAGCTGAAGTTCTTGCAGAGGATCAGTTATTTGCAACCTTAGATCCAACTACAAGAAGGGTCCAGGTAAGGATTGAGTAAATTTGAGCAGACTACTTATCCAAACATCTAGTTGAAAATACAACTAGGAGTAGCTTTAAGCAATAAGTATATTGTGTATCTGATACATCATGGTAAGTCAGCACCAAGCATTTATTTCCAGAAACTTATAGCACATTCACTGAATTGTAATTAATAGCCTTTGCTATGCTCTTTGAGGTTAAGTGTTAAGTTTTCATCTCTATTCCTGTTTTCTCAGAGAACTCTCAAGCACTCATCTAATTAGCAAAAAAAACGGCCAGAACTCCATTTAGATAAGGTTACTGTCTTGACTCTTGAGTGAATTAGATAAGGCTATTGTCACAACTCAACTAGGATGTTTTTCTTGGATGTTGTCTGTTTTTCTCTTGAGTCTTTGTTTGCTTACCAAGAAAGTAAGGTAAAGGAGAAGAGCTTCGATAAAAAATGAGAAGTGTGGGAGAAAAATTATCAGGGGAAAGCTTTGGGCAAGTATTTCCTAAGTATTTGTGGCTGAGTTATTGTACTTGTTTCTCTAGATCATATTGGGTGTTCATACTTACCATATGCTCAATAGAAGCCTAGTATAAATAAATAATAGCAACTAGTCAAAATAATAGACTTGAACTTCAGTATAGACACTAGCTTTACGAAGACTTCTTCCATGGGTGGATTAGCTGATAAAGCAAAAAAAAAAAAAAAAGAAAAAAGGGAAAGGATCTCAATTTTATTTCTGTCTGCTGGTTAGACTTGGCTCACCTATTTACCATTTTTAGTGAGTAGGGCTAACGCCCAGTTCTTTTCCTCAAAAAGAAATTGTGCATATTTGTTGAAGCCTGCCTCTTAGTCTCTCTACCTCTATTCTTCTCCTCTATTTTTCATATTCCTTCTCAACCATGCCTCTAACATCTAGTACATCTCTGTCCTCCTACTCCTTTCCTCCTTTATGCATGTCACCTTTTTAGTCTTGATCTCCTTTATATTTTCATTTTTCTCTCTTATACCCATTTGACTTGATGTTGGTGATAAAGATTGTGTGGAGCAAGGTATATCGTACCGGTACCAGTAGGCATATTGGTCACCTACTAGATTGGTACGATACTGGTTCAGCGTGTTCAGTACCGTTTCGGTACCAGGCTTGTACCGAGAGAACCCAGCCGGAACCGGAGAAGAAGAAGAGGAGAATGAGCGGGGGAGGGAGGGAGAAGGAGAGGCCTCCGCTGCCCGTGGAGGGCCGCGGGAGGCCGCCGGGGGTGGGGGGAGGCGGCGGAGCCCGCGAAGGCGCAGCGGAGGCCGAGACCGTGGCCGCGGCCCTCTGCGGGCAGCGGAGGCCTCTTTTTTTCCCTCTCTGCCCCGCTCGCTCTCTCCTTCTCTTCTTCTTTTTCGGCTTCAACCAAACCGGTTTGTAAGGCAAAACCGTACTAGTAAGGTGGAACCGTACCGGTAAGCCACCGGTATGGTTCGGGATGGGCGAAATCGGCCAGTACGGTCCAATTCTGCTTACCATGGTGCGGAGTATGCAAAAGGATGAGGGCTATATCTGCACACATTGATGGAATCACCATTTTATAAAGGTTTCATGTACGGACCCATATTGATCTGCATAGGTTGTACTTTATGGATGCAATAAGGTACTGGCATGGTTGCCACCATACTACACATGATATGGGTATTGTGCCCAAGGTTTTAAATTCCGTGGGATAGGGCTATCTTGGTTTCTTCATGGAACAGGACTCCCATGTCCCGTCCCATCTCGGCAGCTGTCCCAATCGAGCATCCATTAGCTACCCTTTGTCTCTCTTCCCTTCTTTGCTCTCTTTTTTTCCTTTCTTTCTTTGTTTCTTTTTCTTCTTTCTTTCCTTTCTTCCTACTTTGCTTCCTTTTTTTTTCGTTCTTCCTTTGTTTTTATCTTGGCTACTTCCTTCTTTCATTTCTTCCTTCTTTCCTTTCTTTCTTTTCTTCTTCCTTCCTTCCTCTATCTCTTTCCCTTTTTTTCTTTCCTTTCTTCTTTCTTTTCATTTTTTCCTTTTCTTCTTCATTCCTTTCTTTCCTTTTTCTTCTTCTCGCTTTCCTTATTTCCTTCCCTTCTTTCCTATTCTTCTTCTTTCCTTTCTCTCTTTTTTCTTCATCTTCTTTTTTTCCTTTCTTTCTCTATTTCTTTCTTTCTCTCTCCTCGCTTTCTTTCTCTCTTCCTCCCAACCTCAGGATTGTTTTGCACTATGTAGGTGGGTTTTCAGTCCCGCCTCCATCCCAATTCCTATTTTCTCAAAGGAATGGGATGACAGCCAGGACAACCCCCATCTAGCAAGGATTAAAACCATAGTATGCCAAACAAGATTCGCTGTACCGATCGGTACCGGTCGGTACCAAGCATACCATACCCGTACCGATGGGTACCGGTATCGGTACACCAATGTCGGTACGCCTGGCGTACCGCATACCGTACCGTACCGTACCGACACTCGGTACGCCTATACTAGTGCGGCACCGGTACGGGGTTCGGTACCGGTACGGCGAACCTTGATGCCAAATCTTGCAATGTATCGTCAGTATGGGGCCTAATATCGAGATTAGAGTTAGAAATGGGCTCGGCCCTGCTCGAGGCATCTCGGGCTAGGCCGACTTCAGGTTGGGCTGTGGGCTAGGCCCGAAAGAGTTCAAACTAGGTTTGGGCTTAAACGTAGATTCCATTTATTTTTCGGGCCGAGCTTGGGTATGTCATTGGCTCAACCCTAACAAGGTCCGAAACGGAGCCTGAATTCAAGCCCAATTCTAGGCTCAGATTTATTTGTTTTTGTATACAGTTATTCGAAGAGAATGATGAGGAAAGGATAAATTAGAATAGATTTAGCTAAAAATAATGTATCATGTATCATTTATTTGTGTTATAAGAGAGCCTAGTTTTTGGCTAGCCTATTTACTTGTGAAGCAACAGTATGAAATATTAAACTTCAATTGGGTTCAGGCCAACCCTTTTTTGGTCCAATGGGTAATTTGGGAGCCCGAATAGGTTCTGGTAGAGCTCGGTCGAGCTTGAGTCAGGATCGTGTTGGGCTTGAGCCTAGATTATCCAAAAAATTTTGGGCCTAAGCTCAGCCCAAAGCTCAAAAAATATTTCGGGCTAGGTTCGGGTGGGGGCGGGGCCCGGCCCACTTCTAGCCCTAATCGAGACATAAACATTAGTACATACACCTTCCACATCCATTTGATAGTTCTAGTTACATAAAACTATTAAAAAGTGTGCTGTGGTCATGTACAAAGGGTAAATTATCATCAAAATAGTATTCCATCGTTAAATCATGAGTGAATTTTCAACCTTTATGCGACAAGACCTTTGCGTACAAATTTGAGCCTTGATTTCATAGACCGACTTTCAGCTATAGTAACCATTCTTATTTAAGTGCAGTGAGGTCCATATTATTAGTTGAAGTATTGAATCAGTGATCGCATACCACCCTCAACTGTCCAGTTCAAGGCGTATGAAATTGTACTGCTCTTGAAATGGGATGCTAAAAGGCCTCGACTTGGAACAACGACCAAACCACTTGGTTCAAACCTGAACCAAGCAGTACAGCTCTGAACCTAGGTTCAAGACTATTTAGCCTTTTTTCCCCTTTAATAAATCAGGGGAAGGCAAAGAAGGCCTCCTCTATTTTTTTTCCGCACTCCAAAAAATTAAAAAAGAGTACTAAATTTCATGGATTTCAGCCCAAATCGAAGCCAAAAACTAGTAACTAGCCTTCTCCCTTTCTTCTTTTTTTTTTCTCTTTTTCATGCTGAAAGTTGGCAATAAATGGAGAAAATATGAGGTCATTCCAAAGTTTTTAATTTTGGCATAATTTTGTGATATGCTGTAGATCAATGGATGTTCCACACAATTCAGCCAAAATCTTGATTTTTCATTAAGTTTATGAATTTTTAAATTAAAAATATATTTTTGGATTAAAAATAATAAAAAATAAAGTAATTATCAAAATATTTATGTAAAAGTGGTAGCATGTTTGAGGGTATGCGTGCTACCCTGTATATAAATTTAGTATCAATGTATTTAAGTTTGTGCATGATCGTGCTCATAGAGATCTAGGCCAAAATATGAATAAATTTGAAAAATAAGTGGTCTTTTGTGAAAACCCATAGGCTGAAAAAAATATATGTGACATCCTTGGTAGGGTGCTACATCGAGTCGAACTAAAATTAATTTTTTGAATATTTTATATTTAAATTTTTTGATTAAAAACAATTTAGAAATATGAAAATAATGCAAACAATCAGTTTTCTAAAGTAGAAACTGATTTTTTGCATTATAGTAGAAATGCAACTATTTTTAAATAATTAATTAACTAATAATATATGTAGCATTTTATGTAGAGTTCTACATTATTCTGAATTAAAATATTATTTTTAGATATTTTGTAGTTAAATATAAATTTAATAAATAAAAATTAACCTAAAAGATATTTAATGAAGTCTAAAAGTTATTAAAAAAATATTATATATTAGAAAATTAGAAGTTTTTTCTGGACTAATTTAGTGATTTTTAATTACAATGTAATTTCACTATTTTTAAATAATTAATTATATAATATCAATTGATTTAAAATGTTTGACATGTGTTTGGTAAATTTGTTGTAATGGATTCAGTAAGGAAGAAAGAGCCAGAGTGTGGCATTGATTGGAATTATAGGGTCATGCTCTCAGGATGGCACTACTAGAGGTGCAAGTGGTGTCACATAGTTTAAGAGGAGGGATGAGTAGGTTGAAGCAGTATCTAGTCGGTGGTGGTCCCGACATGTCTCCCTGCTAGAATGCCTTCAAAAGGTCCTGCAGCTTATGAAGAAGCCCTTTACCAATTTCAAGGTAGCCAATCAAAAAAGTGCTAAGAAAGCGGAGGTCGAACGTTGGCCAGCAGAGCCACGTCATACCATTCGAGGGATCTGGAGGGCTATGAAGCATCCATTCTAGATGAAGAGGAGGTGCGGATTCAATCTGTTATCCAGGAGAGCCTAAATGACTAGTAGCAAAGGGAGGAGATTGCTAAGCACAAAGCTCAGTTTTGGCCCTTATACTACGAGTCAAGCTCTAGTTCTAGATCTACTAGGTAGATCTAGGTTGTAGGAGGGCCTCTTCGGTCTAGGAGGTCATCGGCAAAGGCACCTACTATATCTATATTAGGGGTCTTTGCTAGCAAGAAAGAGAAGAAAGTCCAAAGAGATGCTAGCAGAGGCCACCATTCATGATGTATATCTTCATACCTAAGCAAGAAAAATCCATGTAAATAAAAGAATGGATCTATATCATTGTTTCATTTTAATATTTCATTTTATTTCTAGAAAAGAGGAAGAGCATCTAAGATAAAAAAAAGAATTATATGAACACATAATGCTTTCTACTCAGTAAAAAATGATTAAAAAATTCAAGAAAAAAGTGAATCAAAGGCACATTAAACACGTCTATTTGTTTAAGAAAAAAGAAACAAGCATTTCCATCCAGTTTTGAACAAAACTTAGAACCTTGTTTAAGTGTTTACAAAAGTTTCACTATGTTTGTTTAGTCTTGCAGTCACTCTTTTTAATCAAGAAAAGCAGTCATACAATGACCAAGAATCTAGATATCCCATCCTGATAGTAAAACTTTAACATAAGGTTCGTCGCACCAGTCCGGTGACCTGTATAGGTCGGCTACCGGTACACTATAGTACAGATTAGGTATCGTACCGACACATGTATGTGCTCGCATACTGATCATCTAGCTGGTATGCTATTTTTTTATTGTTTGTTTTTTCAATTATTGTTTCCTCTTTTTTTTCACCAATGATTTTGATAATTTTAGTTATTTAATTGTAATTTTGACGTTGTTTTGATATCTTTTTGATCATGAAATGGAATTGAAGAATAATTAAAGTATTTATAAGTGAATATACAAACAATAGTATAAATGGAGTTGATTTAATGTATTTAATGTACGACATATGTAGTCATTTGTCCATCATAATCTCCCTATGGTCATCTTGATACTATGGTCATCATTGCATGACATTCTGCTCCTCTACCTGATCTGTAGCCTCCTCTATCAATATGAGGATGTAGTGGGCATTATGCACTTAATCCGAGGCATCAACTAACTTATGTTTATGCATGATTAAGCGATGTTTGGTATTTGTAGTCAATATATTAATACATTATTGTGATCTACTTTATTCATTAAGCTTCAACATAGTTCAGTTTCAGAGAAATTACCCTCACTACACCAATTGTGATCTTATATGATTCAAAACACAATAAAATGATATGAAGCATCTTGCATTGATTTCTTTTATTCTTATTTTTCTTTTTTGGTTTTTTCCAACCTTTTTTTGACAAAACTGTGAAATCGAAACTATCACTGAAAACAAAATTCTATCCAGGAACCGAAACCAAAACCGAGTTTTAGAACCTTGATTTGAAATAAATCAAGGGTAACTAACAGTACATGCATGCACATGATATAGAATGAAGGGCGGGATGGTGGAGGATGTGATCTTCTTTGAGGTTAACGATGTTGGTGGTGGGTGCAACAAATGGATATCAGGTATGATTTTATGTTACACATGTAGAGTGGGGAAAACTATGTTAAACATGCAAGAGATTTTCACTTATCGTTTAGATGGAAGCATGAAACAGTAGGGAGCCAGAGAGCAAACACTGCACTAATGCACAGAATTTGTGGAAATGAACTTGTAGACAGTGAATATGCTGGAAGGTGGAAATGATAAGTGTGGAAATCAAAGGGAGGATAGGTCGGAATATGGGATGCAACTAAAATATGCATGAAATAGAGGTCCTTGCCAAAGGACAGGTTGGAATAATAGGTTAAATCCCATGGCATGCTGAGTGATTTTAAGAGGTAAAGCAAAGCAACAATTATGATGAATATTCTTATACTTAATAGTTAATAGTATGCACAATCCTTACACAACCCATAGAAAGTATAATATGCATCATGGATAGTCGTTTTACTTTTTTGGGTTATGATTACTAATTTTCTATTTAGTATAGCTGTCGATTATCATCCATCTCATTATCTATCTATGGTTGTGATAATGCATCACATTGTTTGACAATCATATAAAAAATAAAATGCTTATTTGCATTTATTGGAGTCATCTTTAAGGAATGGTTACATAGTTATTCCTTGTCCCATCTTGGAAGCTATTTAGAGCAGTTGCTCGATATTCGTTATCTATTGCTCGTGTCTTTTGTTAAATCAGAATTATTCAGAATCCCTAGTTTTAGTTCTGCTCTCTGGAGCTGTTTCCCTAATCATCATTTGAATCTGGTGACCTGAACATTATGTCTAAAAGTTAAGCATTACTAGATGAGATCATAATGTTTAAGAGCTTCAAATTGTGAAAGTAAATGCTATGGCATAAATAGTGAGAACCAATAGTTAGAAACTGAGAACTATGGTATTTCAAGTTATCACTACTTCAATGGTCGCGCATTTTGCACGAAATCACCCAACTACCCTGCTTTTAGCACACCAAACCTCTTAAAATTGTTATTGATCGGTTTTCCAATATCAAAAGCGAAATGTTGTTTTCGAGAGAGTATTGTGCTTATGGAACCTGAAAGTCCGATGCATTTTCTTGTATTTTGCACAACCAAAGGGAACTTCATTTTATCTTGAACATTGAAACTCTTCCAAAACCTTCTATAGTTTCATGAACAATATGACTAAGGACCTAGAGATCTAAAAATCAAGATATGCCATCTCGGTACCGGGCCCCTTGTACTGGTGCTACCGTAACTGTATCAGTACTTCCGGTACGGGGGCCGGTTCAGCATATCGAGTGTCGATATGCCCGGTGTACCATATGTACCTTACCAAACTAGTACGGTACGGTATGCTCCGTACTATCTGGTTCAGTATGGTATGGCATACCTTGGATCTAATTAGCATGTCTTCAAGAAAATGTAAGTTGTTTGTTGACAATACTTCATGATTCTTACAATTGGTGAACATGTTTGCTTTCAAGATCTTCTCTGTCATACAATTTATTCTAACATTTTTCAAGGTCAAGATACGTCAATAATTTATACTTCATAGACAAATGTATCAACGAAATTCATTTTTCACACTCTTTTATCTGCATTTTGGTTCTTTAACTTAAATAATATTGTAACCATTCCACATAACTTGCATTGAAATTGAAGATTATTTCTCCTAATTCCTATTTGGTGTAGATATGAACGTTGTGAGTCATTGTACTGATGGTATTGAATATAATTTCTACATGGTAAGAACCACTACAAATGTGTATCTAGAAGCACTATCCAGCAAGGTCTGCCGAACCGGTACCGGGACTCGTACGGGTTGGCGGCCGGTTCGGTACCATACCGATGCACGATACGCAGAGGCGTGCCGATTCCAAACCAGCACGCTATTTTTTTCAATATTTTTTAGGTTTGATTTATTGGTAATCAATTGTTTTCAACTTTTTCAATGATTTTAAGTGTAATTTGATGTTTCTTGATTTTTTTAATGTTTCTATCATCTTAATACAACTTAAATGATGCATCTTGTTATTTTAAAATGATGAAAAATATAAAATGATTAGTGAGATGTTGCATGCTATAAGAAGCAACATGAAATACCCTAAAATTAATTAGTGAGTTACAAAATATAAAATGATACAATCAATTATATATATTTAAAGTACAATTACATGCCAATATCTAAATTCTCGCCACTCGACGCCTCTCGTAGATATTCAAATCATTAGCATAATCAGGAAGCATATCAACCTATCTATCTAATCAAGCGGCGACGTTGTCATGTACGCTCATCCCATAAAGAATGCGCTCTAGGTTATAACTACTCTCGGATCTCTCACTGAAGCTCTGGCTTTGAAAGGTGTCCTCTGGCTAATAATACGACTGTGGAGAGGCCAATCCGAAATTTTGGCATGATTTCTCCTTATTTTGAAAATTTTGAGGTATTTTCTGGTGTTGAAAAAAAAAGAGGAAATGAGGTAGGAGAAGGAAAGCATATCTTATTTTGGGTTGGATCCTCTTTGAATCATCGCATTTTTTGGCCCAAGGGGGGGGGTTGAAGAAAACTTGAACGAATGCCTAAGAAGGCTTAAGAAGCCTTCTCAAGGCTTAAAAGAGAGGAAAGGAGGGAGGACTAGCCGAACCAACCTGATCCCATGCTGGGTTGGCTTGGTACAGCCCGAACCGAGTGATTCGGCCCGGTTCGGCAGACCATGCTACCTAGCATTGTCCAACATGGTTATTTAATATAAATGTCATTTTAATGTATCTATTTTCATACAAGATAAAGAAGTGTGCTTATACAAGCCATTTAATTTCCAATTTAGTGGCTCCTATAAGTTTTATTATAAGTTAATTTATTTTTTCCCCTAAAGATCCACACTCATACAGTGATAGTTTCTGTACAGTTGAGATATCTGAATCTGATAGTTTCTTTTGTTTAAGGAAGTGTATGTTCTGACATATTTTTATATGTAATTAATAGATGAAAAATGGGAATGAATTCCTTCTGACTGATACCGTAGGATTTATTCAAAAGCTACCCACTATGCTGGTATGTACTTGCTGATTATGTAATCATTCTTTTACATGAAATTTTTTGTTTCTTTTTGTTGACAGTTTCGGTAACATGGCTATAGTACGTAGGTGTATACTAGAAACTATAAGTACAAAATGAGGGATACTTCAAAGCAAGGTATGCTGAACCGACCGGAATTGATCGGTTTAGCCCGTACCGAACTGATGCCGACAGGCACCAGTCCGGTACAGCATATAAATTCGGTTCCAGCCCAAACTGAGCCGGAACCGATTGGTTCTGTACTTGTATCGGTGCGAACCGGCCCGGTTCGTACCAGCCCAAGCTTATTTTTTTCGTGCGTCCGCGCGCGGGAAAGAGCGCCCACGCCGGCTAACAGCCCGCGTGGGCCATTTAATGCCACAGAACGCGCCGGATGCATAGCTTTTTTTTTTGTGGAAATTGCACGCGGACGCGCGAGCAGAGAATCGCACGCTCGCGCGCGATTCGCCGTACAGGGAACTGCACTCCCCAGCAGGGAATCGCGCCTGCGCGCGGTTCCCCAAGCGGGCCAACGCGCCCACGCAAGCTGGCTGCTTGCGTGGGCCATCAATGCCACTGTGGCATTAATGCATTCGCGCGCGGACGCGCGCAGACGCATTGTTTTTCTTTTTTTTTTTTGCATCCGCGCGCACGCGGACGCGCTTTTTTTTTCTTTCCCCGGCGCATATCCAGTTCGGTACCAGTTCCAATCGGTACCATACCGGTACCGATGCCTACTGGTACGTCGGTACGGTCGGTCCGGCGGACCTTGCTTCAAAGTTATAATTAAAATTTTCTTTTAATCTAGGGGTAAAAGAAGGAAGGTTTGTGGACTCTCAAGAATTTACCCATATAGAATTTTAAGCAAATATTCTTTAATGGATGGAAGATATGGTATTTCGCACTTAATTATTCAGAATCTGCCAGAAGCAAAATATACATTACATCATCAAGCTAACAAGAACAAACAAAATTTTTCTATTTGATCTAGCAACTACATTCATGGAACTAAATTCTGCCAGGCTTCAAATATTGATTATCAAACCCATATTGACTAGGGTGTGTACAGTAAGCATTGTAGTATGCACCGCCAAGCATCAGCTGGTAGTTCAATCAAGAAGAATAAGCTGAAAAGTATGAGGTGACACTTCAATGGATATGTTGGGAAGCACGAGGAGGCACCTCAGTGGATAAGTATAAGGTGGAAAACACACACAATGTGGCAGTTCAATGGATAAGCATAATATAGCAAGCATGAAATATCCTAAGTCTTCGATATTTGCAACTTAATCCTCAAAATTTTCTTATTTAGCCTTAGAACAATGATAAGGTTGCTATATTGTGACCTAGGTCATAGCCTCTCCACACATGGAGGTAAGGTTGCATACAAGGATCGCCGAACTGGTACCAGTCGGCACCGGTACTAGTTCGGACCGATTCGAACCGGTCAGAACCAGCAAAAAAGTGCATGCGCAGTGCTTGCGCGGCGCGATGTGGACAAAAAGGCCACAGCGCGCCGTGGCCCGTAGGCTGTGGCATTGAATGCCACAGCCTTGGCATTCAAATGACACAACCAATCAAGGTTCGCGGTACCGATGGTACCGACGTACCGGTCGGCTCCGGTAATGGTACGGTACCGGTACCGAACCGAGCCGAACCGGTACCGTACCGATAGGGCACATTCGGCCTGGTTTCGACCCCATCGTCATTTTTTTTTTTTTGGAGTTCTTTCACTTTTGAATTTTTTTTGATGTTTTTATGTTTAGGTTTAAGGTTAAAACTAGATGATGCAACTTATTACTTCCAAATGATTCAAATAATGAGATGAAGAACATAAAATATTTTCAAATTAAGATACAATCAATTACATACATTTAAAGCACTTTCGGATATCTAAAATCGGGTTGAGTGGCGATGCTTCTCGTCAATATCTGGATCATCAGCATAATATGGAGGCAGATCAACCCATCCCTCTAACCAAGCGGCATTGTAGTCTTGTATGCTCAATCCTCGAGGAATGTGCGTCGGGTCATAAGAACTCTCGGATCTCTCGCTGAAGCTCTGGCTCTGAGAGGTGTCTTGATAAGGGGCCCATTCGAATATGCCGGCACCAAAATCCGACCCGTAAGACCCTCCGGGCTGTGCAGGATAGTAGCCACCGGAAGATGACTCCGATGCACCATATCCATAGGCTGGCTGAGGCCGCGGATAATAGGAAGACTCGGAACTTGATACATCAATGGATCCGACTCCACATGGGAGGTCATCTGCAGCTGCATCCTGGCCTCTTGAACGACCTCGAGAAGCTCTTCTTCGATATGCAATGGTATCCGACCGGCCTATATCAGACAGCCTACCGTGGTCCGTATCTTGTGTAGCATGCGTAAACTGAGACTCACCGGTGTATCGAAAATCTTCCTCCGGCTGTTTCTCATAAGTAGTACCATACTGTCCTCCATTTCCTCCGTGGCTAGTAGATCCATCATCACCAGAACCTTCATCGCTGCTGGTCCAAGTCTCCTCCTCGACACTCTCCATTGGGGCCCTTTCCTTTCCTTTTCTTCTTTGCTGGGATTGATGCCCTCCTGATCGAGTCGACTGGGTACTAGAGCGTCCTCGTCCTCGCATGAGAGGATCATCTCTCTGAACGGGAGCATCGTACCAGTCATGCGATGACTGGCTCCCCTCTAGCCACGTCATATCAGCTGTAGGAGTGCGTGGAATGTTGCGCTCAGCCCATTGCTGTGGATCGACCATAGCCTCGGTGGCTATGATGCTGGCTGGTCGTCGAGGCGATCCTGGCTCATCAAGCTCGGGCTCGTGCTGCTGGGCCGCAAGCCAATCGAGCATAGGATTATCATCATCATCTGTAAAAGTCCTATAGATGGGATCTGCATACTTGAGCTCCACTTCCTCCTGAATGCATTTTAGCCTCAACCGCAGATTGTAGTGCACATAAACTAGGTCGTTGAGGCGCTTTTGTGTCAAACGGTTCCTCTGTTTGCTGTGGATGAGGCCGAAGGTGGACCAGTTGCGCACAACCACTCGAGGAGACCGTTTGGAAGAGGATCCGGATAGCTATCCGCTTAAGATTTTTTGCGGATCCGCCAAAATGAATCCACCATTCAGCTGCAAAAATATTGAAGATAATTACATTTTACATATATGATGGCCTCATAGTTGAAGATAATTCAGATGCAGAGGTGTCTTGCAGATTTGTATTGTACCTGGATTCATAGTTGTCTTGCTCACGACAGCTGGTCGCTGTCCAAAGCTATGGCTGCCCTCTCTAAATAATTTGGTCTGTGGAAAGAAGTTTGTTGTAGTATGTCAATAATATAAGATCCGATATATTTACATATGTTACTAAATCATAGTTACCTCTTCTATACATGACGCGGCGACTTCTGGATCAGGCTCCATCTTATAAATAACATTACGCAGAGCATGAAGAAGTTCATCATCCATACCAATTCCACTCTCGTACTGAAACCGGGGATTCAGATAGTATGCTGCACATAGATGACACCATCTTAGTATAATTATACAAATATATCAATCAGTATAATTATCAATATTATCGCTTACCTGCTAGATACAATTTCCTACCCATCTGGGCTCCCCACCGCTGCTCAATGATGTCGATGTACTCCTGGGCATGGGCTACATCTGCCTCCATGATCTGAGCCTTTGTCTTCTCCATCATGTGATACAAAAAGCCCATCTGGAGGTACCTCTCGCTATCCACGGCCCGCAGCACTTGATATAATGGTTTGATAGCCTTGACTATCGCATTGGCCCGCTGCCAGAATGACTGCCTGTTTACCAAGTCTTCCATTCTGCTTCCTTCAGTGCCGGCCTGGGCATATCTACTTTCCTGCCACTCGGGACTGACAAACATCTGACGTAGGGCTCCTTTCTTCTCGATAAGGCTATCAAGTGCAATGTAATTCGTAGCAAACCGTGTGACTCCTGGTCTAAAAATTTCTCCCCCTGCATACTTTTTCATTAATGAAAGAACCCAAGTATGGCTATAAATATACCTGGTGATGCGTTGGGCTATCTCCACCGTATGTTGCACCCTACGGATCTTTCCAATGTCCATCAGGATGAGGTCGATGCAATGTGCAGCACATGGGGTCCAGAAAATTTGTGGTCGCCGCTCCATCAAGACCTGCCCGGCCAACTTATATTGCGGCCCGTTATCAGTGACGACCTGCACGATATTCTCCTCTCCAATCTGATCAATCACCTCCTCCATAAGTCTGAGGATGTATGAGGCGTTGTGCACCTTATCTGAAGCATCAACTGACTTGTGGAAGAAGGTCTTCGTATCACAGTATGTCAGAAAGTTGATGATGGCCCGCTTTGTCGGACCGGTCCAACCATCACACATCAGAGTGAGCCCATATGTGGGCCACTTGCTCTTATATGAGCCAATCCAATTCTCTAGCTCCTCCTTATTGTTGTCAAGAAGCTCACCGTAGATGTCCCTCGGGCCTGGAGGATCGACACCGGGACCGGCAGACTGTATGGCAGAAATGGCAGACTTGTAGTATGTATTGTCTGCAGCATTCGCTGGAATGTGGCTGAAGTGGAACCAGGATCCAATAGCTCGCCACATATCCTTCTTCTTCTCCTTCTTCCACATTGTGTCTATCCTTTGCTGCTTCGAATCTCTCCTGGGGAAGGCATGCGGATCTACATCATGGATTGACGCACCTGGTGGAATCCCTCCGGAAGACTTCTTTCGGCCACCAAAACCACCCAGGATAGATGCAATCCGGCTACGTCCTCTGCCCTCGCCCTCCCTGACTGAGGTTGTCCTTTGAAACTCTGGATCTTGTCTGCTTCCACCAGAACCGACGCCCGACTCGAAAAACGAGGGCCCAAATCGAGCCCGATGCCTCGCCACCTCCTCCTGCTGCCACCGATCATCCAGACTCGCCCGCATGGCAGCCTGGATCTGTGCCTCCTCATCTGGACCCTCGACCTCCTGTGACTCCATCAAGTGATAGGAAGGTGCTTCTGCAGCTTGGCGTTCCACCTCCGCTTTCTGCTTAGCAGCTCTCTCCTTGGCTGCTTTGATCTCAACGAGGTTTTTCCTCATCAGCTGACGGATGCTCGATGGGCACTCCGAGCATGCAGATATCTCACGAGAATTACCGGCTAAGTGCTGCTTTAATCTGGTTACTCCTCCTCCTTTGAAGCACTTGTGGCAATAATTGCACTGAAACTGGTGCCGTTCACCGAGCATCTTCCCATGCTCCCAGCCAATATTACGCTCTTGGGGTTGCCCTTTCCTTGACGGCTCCATTCCTACAACCACATTAAATTTTTTCAATTTCTATTTTTTTGCAATTAAAAATTAATGTTTAAATTTTTTAATTAAATTTTAAATTATATAAATTCTGTAAAAACAAAAGTTAATGTCACCATTAACATCGTCCATATATCGACAACATATAAAAAATTCAAGACGAAATAGAATCATTGAATCATTTCCTATTTTTTGGCAATTTTTGACTTAATTTTTTTAAGCAATTTAAATGAAATATTAAAAAAACAATGTAGGGGAAAGAAATTTTACCTTATTTAGTTTTTGCTGGATTTTTCTTCAAGAAAAACGACGCTCTCCGACCTTTCTAATTTTTTTTCATGCCTGTCTTTGCCTTTCTCTTCTTTTCCTCCTCCTTTCTCTCTGCAAAATACTTCACCTAAGCTGATGGATTTCGCTTCAGCATTCGGTCGGCTTTTATAGCCAACCGTTGAGGGTTTGAGGCACTGTGGCACTTTGAAAAGTGCCACTGTGAGCCACAGCGCGGCATTTTCGAAGTGCCGCACGAAGTGCCGCACCGGCACTTTCGATTGAAGTGCCGCACAAAGCGGCACTTTGAAAGTGCCCCAGTGTGGCACTTTTGAAAGTGCCAGCCAGAGGCACTTTCAAAGTGCCTCTGGCTGGCCAGAGGCCTCTGGCCCACCAAAAATACCCGAACCGGTGCGAACCGGCTCGGTTCGCACCGGTTCAATCTCATACCGGTGCGAACCGAGCGGTTCGCACCGGTTCGAGTATATACCGGTGCGAACCGGCTCGGTTCGCACCGGTTTAACCATCAAACCGAACCAGCTTATTGGGTCGGAACCGTTTTATACCTCGGAACCGGACCGGTGCCAGTCGGTACCGGTCCGGTTCGGGCTGAACCGACCGGTACAGATCGGTTCAGCAGACCCTGCAACCAATAAGCTGTGACATTAGCCACAGCCTTGCCACAGATCAAACCGGACTCGGTGCCAAGTCCTGGCCGAACCGGATGGAACCGGTCCGGTTCCGTCCGGTTCGGCCTTGTACCGGCTGGTTCCAACCCCTTAGGGGCCAGAACCGTTTTGTATAGCCGAACCGGACCGATCGGTGTCGGTACCGTTTCGGTACATGTTTTTTTTTTGGTGCTGAAACTAGTACGTGTTGTTTCAACATACCTTGGTTGCATATATCTAATCCCCCCAAGATAATGGTGGGAGGCTTGTGCACTAGGACACCCTCTCTAATCCCTTGGATTTGTATTCCTAAACTAATCCTGCAGGAATAATTTATTTCCAAGGGATTCTATGTGGACACATTGATTAATGCTGTAAAGTATGTTCAAATTATCAATAAATCATAAATAAGACCAAGCTTTTGAAGTTTCATTTTGAAACCGATCCAGTTGGTTGACATGGAACCAAAACTGCCCCCTAATTTCACATTTCAGTCGGTTTCAGCTGAAACAAACTTGTTTTGTTCTAGTTTAATTTCGGTGCTTTTAGCCAGTTGAGTTTTAGATTTCTTTTATTCTCAACAATTATTGTGATAATTTTTAACTTATTTAAGTTGATGGACTATTAAGATGTGAAATTTAGGTGATTTTTCTATCTTTCTTTTGAACTGAAAATAGAGATGTGCATTAAACATGATACTCAATGAGCTAAGACCTCCAGAAAGGCCCTTGTTAGTTATTACAGTACTTTATAAGGACAAAGAACAACTAGAAACAAGACATTTCATAGGACTAACATAGTCACTTGATGTCAAGTATATTAGAGATGCTTAATCATGCTAAAAGGCTTAATATATTCGTAAATTCTATGAAAAGTTGAAGAAAATATTTGAATGCATGAGCCACTAAAATGCTTCATAATTTCTAAATGCAGTTGATTTTTGAACAATTCAAGTTCAAAGAGTAAATAATATATATTCACATTATAAAATACGAGCATATTTAATAATTTCACTTATACCTGATATTAACTAGGGCGTAAAATTGTCAAAACTACACAAAGAACCTATATAATACAAGAACACTTTGTAATCTTGTGGTAAAATTTCTTGGCTTATTTTTTTTTAACCAAAACTCAAAAACTTGGAGTGGAACTTTCAAAATCGCTGAAGTTGCCAAAACAAAAACTCCACAAACCTAGCTGAAATGGAAATAGAGACCAAGTTTTTTGACCTTGAATAGGATGCTAAGATACTGGGTAATTACATAACCCGTCTCATATGTTTCCACTTGGCTAAACAAGTGTACTGAACCCTAGTTTTGCACTCGAATAGGCTCTCGTTCCCTTATTATATTTTTAAGTGTTCATCATCTTAGCACTTCTATATGCATGTCATGTTGGGGATTTTTAGACTTGATAGACCCTTTAGACAATAGCATGTGTTGTTATAATTGATCCAACACAATGATTGTATAGGTCATTCTTTTGCAAACATATATGTCATGATGACTGCGTTGCTACCATAGATTAACGCATCCAATCATTGATTAATTACATCATACGCATGGCCCATGTGGCATGGGATTCTAATCCTTTTCCTAGGCATGTCAATGAATTGTGTTTTGATCTAAATTTGACTTGACTGATGAAATATTGAAGCTTCCTCTTTACCCCTCAAGGTATTGAATGGTTTCTTCTATGGTTGGTTGGAGGTCTTGTCCTAGTGTTAGTGTTCTGCTATTGATAAGGGGACTCTCAGACTTATAGGGATCAACCTAAGGTTCGCCGAACTAGTATCGGGGCTTACATAGGTGCCGATGCTGGTTGACCCTCCAAGTAGTGCTGAGGAGGCCGAGGGTGGCGTAGACGTGGAGAGAGGTGGTGACGTGGGGATAGGGTGAGAGGTCATAGTAGAGGGCGACCGTAGGGACAGGGGATGGGTCTGCGTGAATGTGGGCAAAGATCGATGGCAAGGTTTTGTTTAAGAGGGAGAGGGAGAGGGAGAGGGAGAGGGAGGACCTTGGAGAGCATCAAGGGAGGGGAGGGGGAATAGAGAGGACTCAGAAGGGTGGGCATGGGGGGCTCAAGAGGCTTTAAAGGCTCAGAGGAGGAAGAGAGGAGCCAAATCGACTAGATTGCTTGAACCATTCCGTTTTTTGACCAGTTCGGTTGGTACTATCCGAACCATATGGTTTGGGTCGATTTGGCCTTTAAAGGCCGGTTCGCACCGGTATCGATTTTTTTTTTTTTAACCACAGCGTGCGCACTGTGGTGCAGAGCGCGTGGCCCGAAAGGGCCACGAGCTCCCTCGAGGCATAGCACCCCGCGTGGGCGCGGTTCTGCCCCATGCGTTTCCGCACGCAGCGCATTTCCACGGCACGCAGACGCGATTCCCCGCGCTGGGAATCGCCCCGCGAGCGTTTTTCCAGCTTGCACAGGGCAGCGTGCCTGTGCGGGCGTGGGCCAGTTTATCCGCGCGGGGCAACGCGCGGGTCATAAATGCCATAGAATGGCCTTTTGCCCTTTTTTTTTACCCGCCCTGTGGCCCTTTTTTTTTACCCGCGTCTGTGCCCGGATGCACGGACGAGAACCGAAGAGGAAAAAAGAAAAAAACCAGTTCGTACCAGACCGGTTTCGGTATGAACCATCTCGAACCGGACCAGTAGGCGACTGGTACGCCTACCAGTACCGGTTCAACGTACCTTGATTGAAACTGTATTTTTAGACATTTTAGATGTCATAGTTTACAATGAATGGTATTGACCATCAATTTGCTTGTCACATTAGTCATTTTGACTCCATGGCTTCAAGCAACTGTGATGTTTTCTGTCTCCCTCAAGCAGTTAGTCAGCAGATATTTCCTCCTTCCAACACCAGTCTGTTTGCTAGAATTCCTGTATGAAGGAGATTAGGCCAGGGGAGATGCACTAGCTGTTTTGCTGCATCTGGGAGTAGAGGGCCCAGAAAGGAAAGCAAATTGAAATACCTTAAATTTCAAAATATTGTCAAATTTTTGTCCGTTCCTCCCAGATTTTGATGAGCAATAGCCAGTGCGTCCCAAAACAAAGATGGTTTTTCCATTGTCTAGATGTGTATAATCCATACAATTTTATTAATGTTTCCCCATTTTACAGAAAGCAGAGGGGTTGGAAAGAGGCCACAGGGGGAAGAGTTTCAAAAGTAATTGACTCTTCAAAGAAGGTTGGTTAGCTCGGTTCGGTTCGGATCGAGGAATGAATGATTCTCAGAAGCCATAGGAAAAGGCTAGGATCGGGCAAAGAATGATTTGATGAACCAGTAGCGAATCCAAGGGCTTTTGGTCTATAAATATTCGAAAAAGTGTTGCATTCATTGAAAAAGGAATACAGCGGGGAAGCCCCTTATCTCCAGTTCTTATGAATATCTTTTTACATAAACAGATCATTTTCATATTTTTAGTCAAAAGAAGGAATTTGGATAGGCCTAAAAAAGGCTTCATTGCTATTCCCGAATTTGGAAAAGATCATATCTATTTTGTATGAGCAGAAACAAAAAGATGAATCAAAAGAGTTCTGCACTTCTTGCAACAAATACATTCTTTGTCACAGGATCATCATCTCCTCTATCATTCGGCCTGTGAAAATTTGGCAGAAGTCGCATCTAATTCTTGCCTCTTCACACCTGGTACACATGCATATGCTTTACTTGCTAATATCTCGAAGTGCTACCAGGGTATCTAATCCTATTCGCTCCCCATGCTTTCGCACCCCAGCGTCGGTAGGGACCCAGAGAGCTGCCTTCGCTTTTGGCGTTCCTTCGTAGATCTACGGATTTCACCCCTACACACGAAATTCCATTAAAAAAAGTATAGGGGGGTTAAAGGATAGGAATAGACAGGATGCATTTCAGACACAGTACAAATAAAATTCAATCCCTTTTTATTTCGGAATTTCGCTTTTTCTTTTATATTTATTCTATTTCTTCACTCTTGCTTACGTTACTTTCCGAGGTCTGTCTAAGTGATATACGCGGATGGTGCAGAACTCTTTTGATTCATCTTTTTGTTTCTAGCGAAAAGGGTTTTCCATGAGATGGGAAATGAAAACTATTAGCCCCACACGAGGTTTGTGAATAAGTGATTGTCTGATAATGAGCATTCTTGGGGTCCGAAAAAGACACAGGATATGTCAGTGACTTTGCACGACAAAGCGCTCTCCGAGGGTATGGAATGTCTAATTTTTTGGTCAGAATCTCGACAGTAATGTCTATGTTAGATTCTCCGGCGTTCCTCTACGCCTAGGACACCAGAATATCGAACCATGAATGAAGAAAGGCATGAGAGATCCATAGTTAAGGAAACCATGTTTCCTGGTAGCAGTGCTTCACTTATGCTTCATCTAATATAATCCACACAGTTTGTTTCTTAGTGCTTTGATGTATTTTAGATAACTTTAAACTTACATTCAGTTAATGTTCTGGAACTTATGCAGGGGCGGCCCAATACATTTGGAGGCCTAAGGCGGATTCAGTGAATGAGGCCTTTTTTTTTAATAATAAATTTTTTTAATAAGTATAAAATACTTAGAAAAAAGATATGAAAATAGATAGCCATCAAGTACATTATTTCAACAAAAATGCATGTATGCAAGATAAAAAGTTTTTTCAGTTTAATATAATTTTTGAATGAAAGCACGGAAAAGTAAATATGCTTAAGGAAGGGCTCATAAAACTGATTAAATAACTGAGATAATGCTTCGCAATACTGTTTACCATGTCAAGCAAGAGCAGAGTAGGAAAAGGTTATCCCATGGCACTTCATGGTCAAGGTAAAGGAAAGAATTTGTCCAGAAAGGAGCCTCTCCATGAGAGAAAGTAGGGGCATTATGGAAAATTCACTCTATCTAATTAATAAAAGTCCCATCCCACCATCTCCCCTTCAAGTGAGTACCGAAGCAGCCACTGCAACATCACCGCACAGCAGCCATTCAACCCCCCCTCCCTCCTTTTCTTTCTCTACCCTCCAAGAAGTCCATCTCCAATCCCCCTATCTTTCTTCCTGATGGCCCAGCTGGATCAGGAGTAATGTGAGGGAAGGAAAACCAAGACCAAAACCAAAAAAGAGAAGGGATGAAAGATAAGAGTGGCTTCAGACGTGGATCAAGCCGACCAAATCCCTCCCCTCTCTCTCTCCACCCAAAACAAAACTACTGTCCCCAACTTCCCAAACCCTCTGCAGGCCAGGAAACTCTCCACCTCCCTTCCATCAAGGGGGAAGACGCGTAGCCAGCTCCTGTTCCCGTTTTCTATGGGGCCTTTGCTTCCTTTTGGTCAGCCTCCCGGAGGCCTTCCATTGGCCCGAGGCCCTAGGCGACCGAGGTCGCCTAGGGCTTGGGCCGGCCCTGAACTTATGAATGCCATGAAGTTCTGCTGATACGTGGATGAGAAAGTTGCATTATTCTTGGTTAATAACTGAATGTTTCTTAGAGAGCATGAAGATTAAAAGTCCAATTGTTTCGCTACTAATAATATTCTGGTACAGGTTGCCGCATTCAGAGCAACATTAGAGGAAATATCTGAGTCATCGCTTCTAGTTCATGTTGTGGATATCAGGTAACATCTTGTCACATGAATGAATAACCGCGCTTTATATTGCATTCACATCCAGTTACTAAGCATGGTGAATTTTTTCTTTTTGATTCTACCAAGTTCAGCCATCCATTAGCTCAGCAACAGATGGATGCTGTCGATAAGGTTCTACAAGAATTATATGTGGCGTCAATTCCAAAGTTGGTTGTGTGGAATAAGGTAGGACTATATTAAATTTCTTCTTTGTCATATTTGTGAATATTATTAGTTTATGTATAGCAATAAACTATTTGCTTATTCTATATTCAGAATATTTTGGTAAGTAGTATGAGTTAATACCTTATTTTCTTAAAAGGAACATATATGGGATGATAATTTTTTCCACTATCAACTGTCACACTCTTGATGGTTCCTTTTGTAGTAAGGCAAATTTCTGGTATTTTCTCTATCTAATTTTATTGCGAGATATCACCTTAAATGCTGGCAGATGCACTAATAAGAAATGCTGGCTACATGAATCCAGTTGCGTAGTTATAACTGTGTGATGCTTGCTGCAGGTTGACAAGACTGATGATCCACAAAGAGTAAAAACTCAAGCTGAAAAACAAGGTGTAATTTGCATATCAGCAATAAATGGTGATGGTCTAGAGCAATTCTGCAATGCAATTCAAACAAAACTTAAGGTATAAGTTGCTTCCATTGCTTATTTTTCTAAGATTTGTGTATAATCTATTTAGTCTCAATATGGAGGGCTTAATTCTAGTCATTGAGTTTCATTCGGAATTATTTTCATAGGATTCATTGGTACCAGTTGAAGCTTTTGTTCCATATGACAAAGGGATGCTCCTAAATACCATACATCAAGTTGGAATGGTGGAGGAAACA
Source organism: Phoenix dactylifera (assembly GCF_009389715.1). Lineage (NCBI taxonomy): Eukaryota > Viridiplantae > Streptophyta > Magnoliopsida > Arecales > Arecaceae > Phoenix > Phoenix dactylifera. The sequence goes on from NW_024068663.1 coordinate 54,997, forward strand.
GTAAGTATCATGTTAATGACCTATAAACTTGCTAATAATTTGGTACAAATTACAAAACATTATAAATACCTAAACTGAAAACATATCTGTATGTGGCTTGATGTTGATTGGCAAATCATGGATGACTTGGTGACTTTAATAGACTTGGTTCATTTGAAGCGCGCACAGAGACAGATAGAGGGGGGGAGAGAGAGAGAGTATGAAGCGCGCATTTCTTAGTGGATGCTATAAAAATCTCTCTTTTGGAAGAATTCCACAAGCTTCCTAGCTGACTTAGTGTGAGTGGTGTAGTTGGATCTTGGTGTTGAATAAAAAGTGGCAAGCGATCTCAATGCACTTCATTTGTTTAAACAACTGTTAAAAATTTGAACACCTTTCAAGTTATCTATGCTAATAAAATTGCTGAAATTCTGAGCAAAGTTTCAGAAAAACAGTTGTAGGATGTTGGCAAACAAGGTACCACATGGTGCTTAAGCATTCTTAGGTAGGCATCTATGAAATTCATATCTATAAATATTTAAAAGATAGATAAATTCATAATAATAAAAAAAGAAAAATGTGGAAACAGATCAATAAAAATCCATGAAAATAAGAAAAACTTATGGAGGAGGTAGAATGCTACATATCTAAGGCTTGGGCTTATGCGGGCCACCTGGGCACCCATTATGCAACTTGTCTGCATATCAAGGCAGCCTAGACTCTATGTGGGGAACTTGGGAGGCTGCATATGCATATGTGGCTGCATAGGCTGCTTTTTAAAATGCTAGCGATTCTGAGTGTCTCCATGTTCCTGAGGCTTAACTTAGTTACAGCTGAACCACTGTTAAATAAATATACATTACAGTTCAATGCTTCAATTCTTACTCTTAAGGGAGAGAAACAAGAGAAGTGCAATGCTCAAACTTTGTGTTTATCAATTTTATGTTGAACTATGGAAACAAAAAAAAAACTCTTCAATCATATTGGAGGATCACAAACACCCACACTACCTCTCACATACATTGCATGTGCCAAGGATGTCATGAAGATAATCACGTGTACATGCCAAGAAAATTCCTTACTTGATCTGGATCTATTGCACTTTATTAGATCTAGATCCAATCTCCAGAGAGAACAGCCTGCTGTCGTGTTCTTAAATCGCTGTCATCTCTTGCAACAGGAGAAATCCAGCTGATCTTTTATTAGACAATAAGAAAAAGGTATGAGAAAGAACAGGGAACATAGGAACTAGAAGGGCTGGTGGAAACAGAAAAGAGATGAGTTGTTCAGTCACAAATTTGACTGGATAATTTTCTATGTTATTAAATTAGGGTGACCACTAAACAAGGGTAGATGATGACAAACATGTCCCTATAGTACATCTAACAGAAGAAATTACTATATTAGGTGTTTGACACTCCCCCTCATACTAGAGTGTACATGTCATTATTAAGTCCAAAATTTAAGATTCAGTAAGCACTTGGACTAGTCTTGAAATTTAAGATTCAATAAGAACTTGGTTACTCTTTGAATTGATTGAGTTGAATTTTGGATCAAGTTCTGAGCTTTTCAATGTTGATTGGATATCTATTTTAGGCACATCAAAACTGTTTCTTTCAGCTTGAAGTAGCTGGATATGACTCCTTTCAAGGGACCGATTACAAATTTGGCATTAATTTTGGTTTAATTTTTGGTTACTTTAAAGAGATATAGTATTTGGTTTGTTTGCATTGTAAGGGTTTAGAATTGTCTAGGGTTTGATTTTATATGCCTTAAATCTTTATGTAGAAACATGATAGGCTTTATAAGAGTATTTTTATATATTAATTTGAATGGGAAACATGAAGCTATTGGTAGGTCCATTATGGTTGAGGAGTCATGTATCCTTCCAAGACCCTTTGTTTCCTTTTCCTCTTCTTCTGTCCCTCTCGCTTTAAGAATGTACTTAGTGTTGCTCGGTATTAGAACTCAAGGCCTTCTGCAACCTTTGGGAAGCTTTTGCATTACATTCTTTCTACATGTTAATTGATTAATAGTTTGGTTCATAATTCACCAAGCCTTTTCAATAAGAATATCAAATTGCTTAGACATCCTAGCCAAATGCTATAGTGTTCTCTAATTGTTTACCATACTAACCTCTTTCACCAATCAAGTTGGACACCATAATCTTTTATGAGTTAACATACAATAGAGTTTTTTATGACTAAGATCTTATAGTTTGGAACCGTACCATGTGATCAACAACTCTCCTGCATCCTGTTAGCACTCAAAGAGCATACTCAAAATTCAGTTATTCTGTCAAGCTTTCTATTTGGTACTTCACCCAGTTAGTAAACCGAAAGCAGACAATTTTTGCAAGATGATTCTCAATAAATTACTATGTTTCTTCTCCAAGGTTTGGTACTGAAACTTTCTAGGATGACTCTTTTATTCTGTGCCAATGGCACGTGGCTCTTCCTAAAAGTGCTTACCTTTCTTGGTTGATCTTAGACCATCAGTATTTCTTTTCAGCCTTCACCTTCACCATCATGCATTGTTTTCCCACCCTCATATCGAATTGGTTTCATTGATCATCATATGATTGATGTTCGAGAATATTTTACTACCAACTCTCAACTTGATATTGACCCTTTGAATTGTTGCAGGATTCTCAGTTTGGCAGCTTTAGGTAATAAAAATACATGCTACAGAACAGAACCTACTGAGCTAGCCAGATCCAGAAGTGAAAATTGTCGTAGAGAGAAATCCTATAAATGTCTTTCAAGGAATGCACCTGATTCAACCATTTCTCAAGAACAATAGCTAAGGGCCTTGAGACTACCCCTTGGATCTCGAACTGACATGCTGATGGTCATGATTTTAATAGTGATTTGGAGATCTCATAGGCAGGTGTTGTCATTACTTAATATGCCACAGGTTCAAACTTACGAAACTATGAAACCATCCCAATGTTAACCCAAGCATTAAAAGGGCCTATACTGGGAGGAACTACGGCTTGTTTCACTATAATTTACTTCATTCAGTTGTCAGGAAGAAAATATATGATAAATGCCACACTAAAGTATGATCCAACTAGCCAAACTCCAGTTTAAACATTGTATTTCTGTCTCACCCCCCATCCATCATCTAACTCGTTTTCTTTGGTATTTATTAAAAAAAAATAATGCGTCAGCTACTCCACTAGTCTGCTTAGATTTTTCTTCTTTTTCCCATACTCTTCTTTGAGTTCTTTCCAGAATATTTTGATATCTTTTTCTAATGGTTTAAGATCCACCAACAAGGTAGAAATATGCCACCAGTCTGGAGTAAAAGTTGTGTGATTGTCACTTCTATTTTACAGTTACAATCTTTCATCGGATTTGCCACTGAAATAAAGTTACCATTATCTAAATGTAATCTGTCTCCTTTCTACACCTACCAGACTAGTGAGCAAATTCCTTCCCTGTTGGTATTACACTTCCCCATTCTCTTACAATCGCTGAACATTTTCTTTAAACCTATCGTGCACCAAAAAGGGAAAAGATGCAACAAAAAAAAAAATGAAGGGCCGAGGAGATATTTAAAGTTACCTTCTGTACAAATGGCATGATCTTTTGGGAAAAGGGGAAAGGTGAATTTAAGATCAGTAGTAGTACATGATTCACTTAGTAAACTTTCTTTATGCAAAGCCCCGATGACAAGTACTCCTGTATTAATTTGCCTATGAGAAGAATGGCATTTGAAGTCCTTCCAGATCATAATGACAGATAGGTCATGTTGTTATGCTGTCAGAAATTAGCCTACGCTTGGAACTGCAACGAGCCACCAATGTATGCACACATCTTTATATAATCAAAAGCCGTGATTTATGCATAATACTTTTTTGTACATTGCTTCCCATCTCATTATCCATTTAAAATGATTTCTGTATATGCTTCTTCACTATCCAAATTTAATATCTCGATATTCCTGTTGCTTACATCTTTGTGTGGCTCTTTCAAGTGGATAAGATGTTTGTGACAAAATAACTGGAAGATGTTATTATCTCAAAAGAAAGAAAATATTCATGTTTAATTTCCTAAATATATATATATTAATTATTGAAGGAATACATGGAGAATGGGACTGTAGTGAGAGCACATGTGCCCCTTCCACTTGCAAGGTCACTCACACCAATGAGGCAACAACATGTGGCTTCAGGTTGCTAAAAATATGATAAGCTTATTTCTCTAATAGCTTCTTGCCAGTTTTCTTCTCAGGCCCCCTGTTCGTGAATTGAGATATGGTAAATATTTTGTATATATTTTGGCCAAGATTTAGCGTAAGAGCTTGATCTTGTTTTAACATTATACTCATGTAGATAAAACTAAAGATATCTTAATTGATGACATGAAATTTTATGATTATTTTGAATCAAGAAATTGCCTTGTGTAGTTTTAAAGTTTGTGTGTTTGTCTTCATCAGTTGGATTAACCATACTAGTTTTTTATTTGGGGTTGTGAATTGTTCAAGCAAGAGAATGCAAGACTCGTGGCTGTGACTGTTGGGGCTGCTTCTATGTTTTAGTTGGGCTGAGCCCGTGAAACATGACCCATCTTGCACTTGTGATCATAGCATGTGTGATCTTGAAATTTTGCCTCCCAGTAGGACATGATTGGGAATACAGAGATTGACTGGAGTAAAGTAGATGTTGCACATCTTTCCTTTTTCTTTTGTTGGTGAGAGTACATCTTTCTTTGTCTGGTAATTGCTGGAAAAACTTCATCCATCATTTCACCTTGCTCTACGATGCGCTATTCCTTTTTCATATTTACAAAGAGAAAAAGGTCTACTTTAATTAATAAGAGTAGTTGGACCAAGATAAAATAGTTTTCAAGGTAAAAAGAGCTGGTATATGAAGACAAAAAAAGATTTTATTTGATTGGTGGTTGGGGCACTTAACTACATTCTAGTTGGAGGATATTGGTCAACTAGTTTTTCTATGCTTCGTTGGAGCTTTATAATTAAAGTTGCACTGCAGCTCAAGTAGCTTTACAACTTAAATTGCATTAGTTGACTTAGAAGAAAGTTCACTTCTTGTATTTAGAGAAGAGTTTGGGCAAAATAAAGATGAAACGAAAAAGATGGAGAGGAGAGAGGGTGTGGCCTTACCTCACCTCATGACCATGGTAGTCCATGGCACTATGTCCTTCACTAGGGCCCTCTTGAAAAGCCCCTCAATGGAGTCTATGTCCTACGTCTTGATATAGGCAAGGATCAACAAAGCCCAAGATATGGTATTGCTAACAGACATTCCTTCAAACACCTTGCAAGTGGACATCATGTCGAAGCACTTGATGTACATAGAGATTGTGAGGATCCGTGCGGGCGTGTGTTTAGTCCCACATCGGTTATTCGCTGGGTAGATCTTGGGTACTTATACAGGATCAAGGAACTCAAATAATACCTTTCGGCTAGCCATTTTGGGTGAGGTTCTGGGTTGTTACAAATGGTATCAGAGCGGACCCGGCCCATAACTTATGTGGACTAGGGGACACTGCAGCACGGATCCATTAGGGTTGACCACGGACCGATCGTGGTGTTTGTGATTAGATTTGAATGGATTTGAACCCTTAGCCTGACGTCCTCATAACTTATGTGGACTAGGGGACACTGCAGCACGGATCCATTAGGGTTGACCACGGACCGATCGTGGTGTTTGTGATTAGATTTGAATGGATTTGAACCCTTAGCCTGACGAGGACGTCAGGGCTTGAACGAGGGGAGTATGTGAGGATCCGTGCGGGCGTGTGTTTAGTCCCACATCGGTTATTCGCTGGGTAGATCTTGGGTACTTATACAGGATCAAGGAATCCAAACAATAACTTCCGGCTAGCCATTTTGGGTGAGGTCCTGAGTTGTTACAGAGATAAAGGGTATTTTGAATGAAGAGGTTGGTATCAAAATTATCAGTGTCAAGGGCATAGGTATGGACCTAGACGCCCATTGGTAAGGAGCATGCAATGGTGCAGGCCTTGAGAAAGGCGGAGAAGGTGAAGGAGATGGGGGCAAGGAGCCAAAGATAGTGCATAACAGTGTAGTGGTGGAACATGTGGATAGTGATGACGAATGAGGAGATGGGGTGAAGGAGGAGGGCAGCACAGCAAATGAGGGCAACCAAGAGGAAGTTGAGGAGCGGGTAAAAAGGAGACCTAGGAGACCTAGGAGAAGATGAGGAGAGGGTAAAAAGGAAGTTGTTGCAATAAAGGTCAAGATAGATGAGGTAGCCGTAGGGCGTCCAAAGGTGGGAGACCTAAGGAGGCATTAAGGATGGTGGCAGGGAAGGACTCAAGAATGGGGCAGGAGAGGAAAGGGAAAGGGAAAGAAGAGATTACGGAGATGGCTAGGCGCAACCAGTGAGGTCTAATGGGACAAGGTCAAAATGGGGCACTAGACAAGAGGGACGCGATGACATAGAGTGTGGTGCTAAGATTTTAATTGAAATAGAATAGGAAAAAAAAATAATTAAAATATATAGTCGAGCTGCTGTAACTTGTCTTATGACCATTTTAACCACAAGTCAACCTACTGCAAGACAACCCTAAATTGCAGGACAAGCAAAACTCAACTTACTCTACAATTTAAGTTGCAGCCATCCAACTTAACTTTGTAATTTAAGTTGCAAGCATCCAAACAAGTAAATTGGTCACACATTTGTAACTGAAGCTCCATGCGAGTTTACGTACAGGACTCCAAACATAGCACCACGTTTTGATGCTTTCTAGATATAATAATTTTTTATCAAGTTTTTAGAGACTACTATAAATATCAAGATCATTTGAGTAAGCTCCAGATATATTTTTGATTTTTTTTTACTTTTTTTGTTTATTTTATCCTGCAAAAAGTATATTAATATTTTAACCCTCCTTAATTTACTTTTTCGATACTCCAAGCATGTCCCATAAAATCTTGAATTTTAGCTGTCTCGATGCTTTTGTAAAGATGTCCGCAACCTGCTCCTTTGTCTTGCAGTATTTTAGCACAATCTCCCTGTTTGTAGTTGATCCTTGCAAGAAGTGATATTTGATTGCAATATGCTCCATCCTGTTGTGAAACACATGAATTTTTGCCATTGTGATTGCTGATTGTTGCTGCCGAATATCTCAGTAAACTCTTTCTATAGCTCTCCGATGTCTGCAAGTATTCTTCTAAGCCACATTGCTTGAAAAGTCGAGCTTACTGTTGCAACATATTCTGCTTCAGCTGATGACTATGCCACTGTGTCATGTTTCTTCGATGCCCATGAGAAAATTTCAGATCCTAGCGCAAGCATAGAGACTGAAGTGCTTTTTTTGTCGTTCATTGATCCAGCCAAATCACTGTCAGTTGGGTTTGTAGCATATGCCGAACTCTTTCATGCCGTGAATGTATTGAGTATTCTCTTTGCTACTCTGTAGTGAATCTGGCTTTGGTTCTGCATGAACCTTGATAGTTAGCTTGTTCATCTGCTTCTCATTGCAGAGCGCGCAGATAAATCCTTGAGAAGCCTCATAGCCAATCTTAAAACATAGGCAGGAAGAGTGTTTCTTTAGGAAAATATGAGCATTATGCTTCTTCCAAATGCTCAAGTGACAGTTGAACTAAGTGATGCCAAGCTGGTTGAAGAAACCTTTTAACTCCATGATTTTTTCATTTAGTCCAAAGAAAAGCGAGGCTAGCAGGTTGACCGCAGAAACGCAGAGGATCTAATGCAGCACCAACTCTTGGAGAAGGGACAATATAGAAGAAAATAAAGCAGATGTTTCTGAAGTGTTACTATACAGCACACAACCATTAGTAAAAGACCATCCCTGATTCATCAAATTCTCCTATGTATTTAATCTGTTTTTTGCCCCCAAACTGCAAAAAATGTACATCCACATTATTTTGTGGTCCTTTGACTCATCCGCTTTCTTACTTTTAAGGTCAGCGAATCTTGCCATTCTTCTATCACTTACCTGATTTATATTATCAAAGCAAGTGATCTTTATATGATAGCAGATGTCGGTGCTACAACATTCGTTGCAAAAAATTCTCCAACTTTTATTAAAGATAGCCCAATGTCACTTGCACCTTATGTAGGATTAAATACAGTCATAGCAGTAGAAAAATCACCAGTAATCCATGCATGAGCATGTTCCCTTTTTGAAATGGTGGAAGCGGCTATTGTCCCTAACAATTATTTCACGTTCATAAAAACCCGAAAGTAGCTTTGTCACATTATGGCAATCATTACAAACTCGCAAGTTTTTTACAACTCGGATCGGCGACCCTTGTTCCGCATTTATAAGACCAAAAGCAATTGCCAATCTCTCACTATGGAGAGCCAACTCTGCTTCTTTATCTCTCTCTTCTATACACAACAGAACTTGTGAGGTGTCAGGAATGTATCCTGCACATTTCAATCTTTTACCCATCTCATTCAGTTTATTATAGATTGCTTCAGTCTGGGGGTGAGAAGTATCCCCCACAGCAAACTCATGAACCACACCTCCATGTTCTACCATGCTAGAACCTGGATCCTTTCTAACTCCTCTTTCCTTCATCAGACCCCTCATCTTCGAGACACTGTCCCAGAGGCCAGCAGAAGCATATATGTTGGAGAGAAGGACATAGCACCCAGAAGCCTCAGGTGCCAGTTCAATCGCACGCTTAGCAGCAAATTCACCAAGCTCAACTTTTCCATATTTCCTGCATCCGCTAAGTAAATTCATCCAAATTATCTCGTTTGGTCTCATGGGCATCTGGTCTATCACATCTCTCGCCTCTTTTAGACGCCCAACTCGACAGAGGAGGTCCACCAGAGAACCATAGTGTTCGACTGTTGGCTTTATACCATATTCCTTGCTCATGAGATCAAAATACTGACGCCCTTCATCCACCATTCCCGCATGACTACAGGCACTCAGCACTCCAACAAATGCTATAGAATGGGGTCTTATTCCAACTCTCTGCATCTCCATGAATAACTGTATAGCATCATTAGCCATACCATGCATTCCTAAGCCCATGATCATCGCAGTCCAATGCCCCAACTTCCTTCTGTGAATCTCCTCGAAAACGGAGAGAGCACTCTCAATGCTGCCACACTTCGAATACATATCTATAAGACAAGTTCCAAGAACACCATCTACCCTAAATCCATTCTGCCTAATGTAACTATGAACTGACCGGCCCCTTTCGAGCAGAGCTAACCCAGAGACAGCTGAAAGGACGCTAACCAATGTCACCATATTCGGAACAAGTCCTGCTGCAAGCACCCTCTCATAAACAGAAAGAGCTTCTTTAAAACGCCCATTCTTATCAAACCCTGTGATCATCGTGTTCCAAGTGATGACATTCTTCATGGGCATCCGATCAAACAACTCTCTAGCAGATTCAAAGTCCCCATTTTTCATGTACCCATCAATCATCGCATTGCAAGAGACCACATTCTTCTCGGGCATCTGTTCAAAAATCTCTCGAGCAATTGTAGTTTCCCCGCATTTCGAGTACCCATTGATCAATGATGCCCATGAGAACAAATCCCTTTCCGGCATTTCATCAAACAACCCCCTCGCCACCTCAATCTGGCCATTCCTCGCGTACCCGTCAACCATCGAATTCCAAGTAACCAAATCTCTACACGAAATTCTATCGAACACCTCCCTGGCAGAGACCAAGTCGCCACATTTACAGTAGAAGCTGACCAAACTACTTTGAACGAAGCCATCCGGGCCGAAACCCAGCTTCAGAATCAACCCATGGATCTGCTTCCCTTCTTGGACGGCATTCAACCGAGCGCACCCTTTGATCACGCAGGGGAGGGTGAAGTTGTCGGGGGCGGCGGAGGACCGTCGAAGCATGTCGGAGAAGAGGGCAAGGGCGGTGTGGGAGTGGTGTTCTTCGACGCAGCGCTTGATGAGGGCGTTCCAGGAGAAGGCGGTGGGGTGGGGGATTCGGGCGAGGACGGAGCGGGCTTCGTCGAGGGTGGCGAGGACGGGGCGGGAGTGGAGGGCGAGGAGGCGGGAGGAGAAGGCGGGAGAGTGGGGGAAGAGGCCGGTTTTGATGGAGGCGGCGTGGATTTGGTTCAGCTCGCGGGGGGTTTGGCAGAGTTGGAGGAGGGCGGCGAGGTGGGCGTGGTTTATGGATAGCGGAGGCCGTGGCTGGGTCTGGGTGGCGGAAGGTGAGAATGAGTGGTTCATCATGGGAAGCCCGTTGTCTATTTTTTTTCCAGTTCAACTCAACTATTTTGCTTTTTAAGCACACAAAATATGCGAGAGAGGGGGACCGGGGTTGTATACTTCGCGCAAAAGAACGATTCCCCATATTAATTGATGAATATATATATATATATATATATATATATATATATATATATATATATATATATTGGTACATCCGCGACTTACGTACAACGAGTATGGTATAGCCTATAAAGTCAGAAAGGAGAAAAAATTGTAAGGAATATGGACTAGAGACGTGGTTCTTCCAGATAAAATAGCCGGAGTGATGAGCCATATAGAATGCCACCCAATCCGCAATACTATTTACTTCTCTGTAAACATAAATAGCCTGATGGGAGGCGCACTCACCCAAAAACTACAGATGTCGTGAAGCAGCCGCATCCCACTGGCAGCACAATCTAGATCCTGGATCTACTCGATCACCGTGGCTAAATCTCTCTCAAGGATAATACTGTCCGCACCAAGCACCTGCCTAGCATAGGAGACTCCCACTCAAGCGGCTCTGATCTCGGCACCGACGATGGACTAATCGAAAATCCGCCGAACCCTGGCCGTCATTAATCTGGCCTCCTGATCTCTGATGACAAACCCAGCACCGCTACTGCATCCACCTTGCTCAATGCTACCATCAAAGTTCATCTTAAAAAAACCAGAAGGTGGAGGCTTTTAGGATACGAGCACAATTCTGGATGCTACAAGAGCGGAATGAGAGCCCAAGATTTTCTTAGCTAACCTAAGGGACGATGATGCAGTGATTGATGTCAACGACCTCTGCCTTATAAAGTAGGGCTCTTTCCATGAATTTGAGTTCAAAGAATATGTATGTAGGTGTATAATTGCTTCTCAATTTCTTAAGAGCATACAAATTCATATGCTCATCTAGAACCTGGCTCCAAATGTTAAAGAGTTGCTCATCTTCCTATATTCTCTAGATCCTTTTGTGGTTGGATATGAATGCCAAATTAGAACTCTATATTTCTAGGCTTGGATAATTGGGTTCTTTTTAATTGAGCCACATCCCAGTCCAAGGCGCACAGTTCTTTTTTGAACCCAACCAACCCTCGATTTGGCTTGATATTTGAAACTTTAGGCCCAACCTTGCAATAAAGTCAAAGGCCAGCACCAAGTTAAGCAGATTAGCCTTCATTTGTTAACTTTCAGAACCGGGAAATTTTTTGTTAGGCGCTTAGACTGCTAAACGATCGCTCGAATGGTAATTGGGTTCGATTCGAAGCGGCATTGGCTCTCGCATCAACCTTTTATTGGCAAAGCCATGATTCCGCGAGCTCGGACTTAGTTTGCTTGGACCTAGGCTCTAGTCTAGATGGTGTAGGGTGGGAATAGATAGCAAGTGGGGATTAACCTCTCCTGGTCTAATAAAAAGAAAGAGAGGTTAGGGCTTGGGGTTTAGGTGATGTCTTGAGGGAGGTTTTGTAAAGGAAGAGACATAGGGATGGGCTAGTGTAAGTGGTCTCACTTATGGCGCTGGAGAGAGAGAGAGAGAGAGAAAGACCAAGAAAGATAGCAGAGGGAAAGAGAACCAATATGACAAAAGCGACACAAACATAGAGAGATAGGAAGAGAGAATTGGGGGGGGGGGGGGGGGGGGGGGCGCGTACTTGAATGATTGTGAAAATTGCAACATGCAGATAGGAGCAGCTTGTATCAACTTGTTAGTTTAGAAAGTAAATCTCATCCAGAATCTTTGAAGCTGATGAGAGGCAAAATGGATCGTCTTGCTCTAGCGTGGAACCACCCAATTCCTGCCGAGCAAACCTCAGAGTCGAGCAGGCCTCAGTCCCACTAAGAGCCAGCCCGATTTCGGACCCCGCCGAAGGCCGAGCCGACCTCGGCCAGAGGCCCAGCCGACCTCAGCCCCCGCCAAAAGTCGAGCTGATCTCACCAAACACATGTCGCGGCCTCCAAGCCTGCCCGACGACCCGCGCGTGCGCCCACGCTCGCACATATGACCGAACATCCTGACTTGCTGACCACGCCATGACATGCCAACCAAGGACCATGGCTTGTTGCCAAGAGCCATATCCTGCCACACTTGCCAAGAGCCATACTTTGCCACACCGGCCAACACCATACCATGCACAAGGACCGCCCAAACCGTGTGCCCCAAGTGAGCCCTAGCCTTGGCTACACACCACCTGACCAAGACCATCTCCTCTTACGATGAGGATAGACCATACCTTAACCACCTAGGTACCCTTGTGAGGACTATAAATAAACCATATCAAAAACACTCGGGGACATTTTTTTTTCAAAATACTCTGCTAACTTAGTCATCGGAGGGCCTTTGCCGGAATCTTCAGCCAAGACTTTGTGTAGGTACCCTGGAGCGCAGGACATGGCTCCCTTTCTCCCCTTTTTTCCGTCTCGGCCGGCGTCTTCTCGGCTTCCTCCGGCGTGATCACCCTCAGGCCATATTTCAACCACAACAGAAGCCTCTCTTAATAAAATAGTAGAGATTTCCACAGAAGGATAACACACTTAGATTCGAGAACTACGGCTAGAGAATATGCTTGTTTGGATACAATATTAGATAATTAGAGGAATTCCATCATTTGAAGTTGTCATGTATTGGGTCAAGAAATTAAGATCTTCCTGAGCCCATCAAGTCAAAAATGCCTGCTAATCTGCTCAAAACTAAGCCAAGCCAATCAAGCTAACTAGTTAATCTAGATTTGCCCAATGATACTTTAAATATTTGGAAAGAAGTCTGTGTCAAAGCCAGCTATCGATGACAGCCTATCTCCAGTATATATTGCTGTAAATAGAGATTTGATTTTAAAATGTATTTTCCATAGTTAGGCTATATTATATTTATTGCATGTTTAGATTAAGGAGTCTTAATTGTTGTAATTAATCTCTTTTCTATATAATGACATGGTATTAGAGCCTAGCCATTTTTTTCGTGATTCTCTTGTCTTCTTGGTACTGGACATTATAGAATTGGTTCTGTAATTTCTTCGAGCTTCAGAGTGGCATAATTTTGTTGCATAATCTTTCTTTGTTCAACATGTCTTTTGAAAAATCTAAGTCTTCTTGCATCTATTTTTCAGGAAAGAATTATTTTACTTGGGAATTTCAATTCCAAACATTTTTCGAAGGCAAAGAACTACAGGGACACCTTGATGGGTCTGATTCTAGACTTACTGGCAGTGCTAAAGTAGCAGAGTGGGAGATGAAGGATGCACGCATTAGGAGTTGAATTTTGGGAACTACGGAATCCCACATAATTTTGAATCACTGCCCCTATAAAACAGCCAAAGGTATGTGGGATTATTTGAAACGGGTTTATAACCAAGAGAATGATGCTAGAAGGTTTTAATTGGAATTTGATATTGCAAACTACAATCAAGAGAGCTTGTCTATTCAAGAATACTACTATGGTTTTATTAATTTGTGGACTGAATACTCTGATATTGTGTATGCCAAAGTTCCTATGGAGTCATTGTTTGCTATTCAAAAGGTCAATGAAATAGGCAAGAGAGATCAGTTTCTGATGAAATTGCATCCAGATTTTGAAATTGTTCACTCTAACTTAATGAGCCAATCTCCTACACCATCTTTGGATACTTGTTTGAGTGAGCTTTTGTGAGGGGAACAGCGCTGCTTTACACAGGCAGTTATGGAACAACAGAAGGCTTCCACAGGTTCTCAAAATATTGCCTATGCAGCAAATGGGAAGCGAAAGGTCGAGATATGAGGAATGTTAAATGTTGCAGTTGTAAGGAATTGGCCATATTGCAACTCACTGTCAGAAGAAATTTTGAAATTACTGCAAGGAGAAAGAGCACATCATCACAACATGTCTGATGCGACCACAAAATCGCAATCAAAGAGCATTTCAAGCTATTGTTAGTTCTCCAGCTTCTGATTCTTTGGATTCTCTCTCTAATGCAACGATGTCTTCACAAACTTCTTCAACTACAGTTGCTGCCTCTGGTTTTCTAACACCTGAAATGGTTCAACAAATGATCTTCTCTATTTTTTCAGCTCTTAGACTTACTGGTGATGGTAAATCTCCTTCAAACCTTTGGCTCTTTGATTCTGCAGCCTCAAACCATATGACCCATTCCTCCAAGAATCATTCTAATGTCAAACACTATAATGGCAATATACAAATTCATACTGCAAATGGGGATTTGCAATCCATTACAGCCATTGGTGAAGTCTCTTCCTCTTTGAAAGATGTTTTTCTTTGTTAACGAGAAAGCTCGTCAAAGGATTGTTTATGCCATTAATATATGGTAAGACACCCATTGCCGATACTAAGTAGCAGTCAAAAATTTGTATCCATTTTTCATGATATTATGCATGGATCAGATATATCAAATTCTCCCCTTCAATCCAAGATGCAGGCAAAAAAAATCTGATCATAGCCTATCATCTAATCCCAGTTCCTCCGAGATGTCGATGAATCCTCATCATCCGTCTCCTCCAGTTAAATGCAGCAATAATGGAATGCATCGGCCGGGCACAGCTATGCATGGAAGACGGTCAACTTTACTGAACTGAACAAAGTAGTTTTCTTTACCTTTTCGTTGATCCTCCTGATGGCATCGGTACACTCATAAGATAAGGGTTTCTATTTATTTTTCCTCAGCCTATTGGATAGGATCTTTCGGTCGTAGGCCAAGTAGTCCAAAGCTAAACGGCATATTTATTCATCTGCACCTGAAAGGGCTTCATGAGCAAGAGCTTATTTTTACGCTTTTTCAAAAAAGCAATTCTCTCTCCTCTGGCATCACTTTACTACCTTTAGATAAAATAGTTCCCGCAGAAGACAAAGCAGACTCTCGGATGGCACTTGCTTTCCCAACCGTAACGGGATCAGATTCTTTATAAAAGTGACCACCTCTTCTTCACATAAAACCATTTGCTTAGAATCGACAACTGCAGCCCTTCCCCAATGCTCTTATTCCTACTTGAGCAAGTCTGCAAGACATAGCCTCAGACTCATGGTCTGAGATCTCATTTGTCGTCTTTTGCAAAGACGGGAGTCAACCTCTATGGTTCGGTTCGTAAGGATAAAGAAGAAAAAGGCGAGCAATAGGTCGAATTACTATATAAAGAAGACTTGTAAACAAAAGGACTTATTGTTCGAGTAGGAAGATTTCGGTTTTTTCGGATGGGATGGATGGATGATTTCGAAAGGACGTGGGTCCAGTCGAGCCACTGAACACCATAAGGAGGAAATACAGACGACTAATGAAGTTGGTTTTTTGATCGAGGGCGAGGAATGACCACTAGACCTTAACACAGGAAAAGGATAGACAGATGGATTGGTAAGTCACGATAATTGAACACAGGCTCAATCTTTCGATGATTGAATGAAATGAAAGATTGAATTAAAGAAGCATGCCATCACAAAAAAAGCAAAGAGCAAGGAGTGACTCGGCCAGCAGCAGTGCAGTTCTTTGGGTCCGAGGTGTAAAACGGGGTTCGGGAGTGCCATGATCCTCCGTGGGGTAGGGGACTCTTCTTCCCCAGTAGTGAAGTGGTAAGTACCCGACAGACCTAAGGCTTGGAACTGAACTTCAAGCTGGGGAAGGAAAGCAAGGAACTGATACGCAAAACTAACTGGCAAGAGTTGAACCGATAGCACGTACCTTACCAGGCTGTCAAGGAAGTGAAACAGGCATTCCTAGGTTGAGGTTACCATAGGATCGACCCTCAGTCAGGCCTCCGATTCCAAGGAGTTGATTCAGCAAGTTTCCTTTGCTACCCCGCGGAAAGTCTAATCGGACATTTTTGAATGAAGTTACACGACACAGTTCTTATTACTATTACTTTACTCAACTCACTAATTGCACAAGAGGAGGGCCCTTCCTCTAGCACCAATCTCTTGCTGCTAAAAACGTCGACCTTCGATACCTTCCTAGACAAAGTGCATCCGCCGAAGTAGCAACAAGAGACGAAGCATCGGGTCCTAGATAAGATTTCCTGCCGAGCTCAGCGAGCAGGCCTTCTCCACTCCCTCCATCCAAGCGGGGATAGGGCGGTAAGTAGAAACAAAACCTGGCCTGGCCCCTTTAACAATATATAGATAAGTAAAGATTGCGAATACCGGCACCGTACTTCAAGTAGGCGAAGGCATTGCTCGTATTCATGGTCTTGATGAAGTAATGGCAAGTGAATTAGAAGCAGATCTGTCCTCTAAGGAGCGTTAGCCATACCATGTAACTACAACACGAGGGATCCCTCCACAATTCCTTCCTGACAGATGCACTATTAGATCCCGTCGAGCGGAGGTAGAGCTTGAACTTATGCGCATTTTGCAGAAGTTAGAACCGACAACTCTCCAAGGGGCAAAGCTCCTACGATCATTAGATCGCCTTGGCTTGGAAGGGGCTTCTGATGATCTCCTAATCGCTCTCAAAGAACAAATCTTGCTTTGGCTTTGGCGCATTTCATGTAACAGGTTTGTATGGTCCTGGAATATGGGTCGTCCCTGAGATCGAGATGTCCCTTAATTTAGTCGGTACGGTAATAACGAGAGTATATCCTGGAGTTCCGTACCCTTATAGTACACTAGGCTTGTGGTCTAGACTCCTTCCCTCACTTCGTTCATGATAGTTAGTCCATTAGTAGTCCCTACCTCCCTTAGATGCGTATTAGTGAGGCTCGCTACAATGCCTCTATCTCCTATTGTAGGCCGATAGATCCTCTATAGCCTATCCGCCCATAGAGGCAAACACCTGACGGAATAAACAGCCCTGAATCTTAGACCAATTCAGGCAACCTCATCGAATCGAAGAAAAAAGGCTCCATTCTTCTATAAGGAGGTGAGACTAGAGCTGAAGTGCCCTCGCCCTTTGAGAGGATTGAGCGGAGAACATTAAGTGAGTGTTAAGTCGGGTCTTGGGAGGGGCTCTATGATTGTATACTTCACCAATTGAACAATCTACACATTTGCTAGTAAGGCAAGGCAAGCGAATCCTCGAGCGTCGGTTTTAGAAGTTCAGCATAGTGGTTATCCAGGCAGGGTTTGCTCGGAGTGATCATGATTAGATCCTACAGAATAAATCATAAAACGAAGCCTCACCGATCTATTGGTGGCCTGGTTCCATAATGACATCTCCAGTCATTTTGATTTGTATGAACCCCAAGGGTGGTGCGTCAACATTGCCGCACGAAGAGACACAGGTGAAAAATCCTCTAAGTGGTAGGCAGGTCAGGTTAAGTGAGAGAGCTACGATTCAAGAAAGGATGGAATGTTACTTATTAGGTCCTGTTCTATAATCTGGCTTGATCTTGTAGTCCAAAAAATTCCTACTCCTCTCTACATCAATCTGATTTCTCCCTCTATTAGTCCCTCCAGGAAACTCCGATTCGATAGCATCTAGAGCAGCGAAAAAGGCGAAAATAGTAAGAGCTCCTTCTGTGGCAGTCAAAATCGTGGGTATCTTTACTATTGATTCAATTGCGACAAGAGCGCATTCGATAGCATCCTCTTCTAGGCATCTAGATCGATTCCTAAGACCCTCTTATGCGCTACGTCCTACTCCTACTGCAGATAGATGCCGACCCGCTTGACTGCTTGACTTTGCCTGCTTTCCTGTCTCAACAATAAGATAAGAAAGGAAATCAGTCCCTAAGCTGCCTAATTCCTTATCCTCCGTATAGTCAAGGGCGTATTCTCTATATTCTCTCCCTCACAGCTCCTTCTCTGTGCGCACCGGTAATTCCTTCACACTTCAAACTCCCTTCGACTGCTAACTCTGAGCAATATCCTTACTTATATATATACTGCAGTTCAGTTCCAAGCTTTAGGGCAATGATAAGATAAAAAACCGCTCCACACCTTCCCTATGTGCAATGCAAGAAGTTCCTTGGCTTATAGAGGTCAATCAGTCAGACATGCCATGTTCAGTCTAATTGCCCTATAGGTCTTACAGACTAACTATTCCTAGTGTCAGAGCTAATCGAATTGGGATACCTTAAATAGTCAAGATCTTGCCCCTATGTCAGTTGGATTCGTGAAAAGAGAACAGCTCCTTCTTTGCATCAGTTACCTTTCGATGGCTTTGGCGCTTTTATCAAAAAGTCCAAAGACCGGCCGCATCTAGAGAGATAAGTGGAGTAAGGGCCTCAAGACTGTTACTAATAGCAATAGTCAGTCTTAGAGAAAGAAGTTCCTTAACAACTCACTAGCATCCTCCTTTGGGCATCTATATAATAGATGTGTCAAAGAGCGTATTCGTCGCAAACAAAACAACCTATTCAACTATATGCAACATATTCTGTAACAGCAACAGCGTATTCTCTGCATCTTCGATTTTCTGGTATTCCTAACAAAGGGGCTACGCGGCCAGAAAGAAAAAAATCCTGCAACCCGAGGATATTGTTAAAGCAGAGTTTCGCCCTGAGCAATGAAGATAGGGAACTTGCCCATTACAATAGCATGATTACAAAAGCATACGGTTTGTTCTTACGAAGACTAACCGAATTGGATGGGAAGGATGGTTTGCAAGGAGGTATACTGGCAGAGCAGGAAGATAGGCAAAGGGGGAAGCGGCTAGAACTTCTCCTCCAACGTAGCTGGTAAGGCTATTGAGAAGGCTAGTGTAATACCTTATTGAAGCGGATAAAGCTCAATGAAGATTCTAAACTCATGGTAGCTCAGGAGTAGGAAAAGGTATTACAGAAGCATGCTTTAGGAAGTGTTCGGAAGACGACCTCAACACAAGAAGAATGGATGACGATGAGAACAAGGTGGGATCCAAACAGAGGGAATAGAGGATTACGAACACAGTCCTAAAGCAAGTCCCAAGAAGAGGAGAAAGAAAAAAGAAAAAAAAATCACACAAATCGATGCGAGATGCCAGATTTCGAAGACTTTCCCTCTTCATCACGAGTTTCGCGAATTACGGGAACTAGAGAAAATAAAAAAACTTTCGAAAAGTGGTTCGGAATACACATGATGAGGAGTCATGTGCGAAATTCATATAGAAAAGTGATCTTCATGACTTGACGCCTTCGGAACTGGACTTGATAGCCTGAGGAACGACGTTTCATTTTGCAAGTTATTTCTCCCTCAATTCTTTCATGAGCTGGTCCTCGCCTTTCAAAGCCGGGATAAGGGCCTTGCTCGACTGGAAGGACAGGATTGGTTTCAAACCGGAGAAAAGAATGAAGTTCAGTGGCTCTCCGCAGTCGACCCGGCCATAGCTAGCACCCCTATTCGACCTTGTAGGGCTTAAGGAAAAAGAGTCTTAAGGTTCATTCCCCCCTTCCAAGAATCAGTCAGCTACATCGTATCAATAATGGTTCGGGTGAGGCGGGAAAGAAAGAGAAGGTCATAACTATTGGGAACTCAACGCTAGTCCTCTACTTAGTAGGGCTTTTTGATCATCATCAGTAAGGTGTAAGTAAGGCATTTTCAAAGCCCGCCTACCTACCTTTTAGTTAGGGTGGGCTACTGAACCCGATCAACTCCTTCCTTTATGGTAGGAGGTTGGATTCCGCAGTCGAGGGATTCGCATAGCAGGGGGCAGCGAACAGAGTGATAGGGGTAGGCACTAGAGGTTTTCAAGATGGGGGGAAAGAAGATGAGTACTATCTCATGGTTCTTCACCTCTCCTTCATTCCCTGGAAGCGGCTAACGGATTAGCAACTCAGAGTTGTCTTGTTCGACCCACCCTACCGCCGAAGAAAGAAAGGAGGTTAGGGATCAGAGGTGACGGATAAGCCTCCTGATAGATAGGAATGTTGCTCAGATGTTAGATTTGGAAACATAGATGCCCATTCGACGATTCTTTGTCGACCACTGCCCCTTCTGATGTTAAGGTTGCACCATTGGATTGACCGACCCTTAAAGATGGGATGACTATGGAGGGATTGTATCCTATGGAGGCTGCTCCCGGATGAGGAGCCTGTGAGCAGCGAGTGGTGCGAGCGAAGTGAGTTAAAGAGCAAACGAGCGAGAGCGAGATGCGCAGGCAAGTGGAAGTATTCAGGGTGGTTAGTATTGCGAGCAACGAGCATCGTATAAAGAGCGACCGCTTCATAGTTGACGGAGCTCCTAATCCGAATCATGAAGCACAGCAGGTGTAAAAAGTAGCGAGTAGGAGCGATCCAAGAGATTCATTACCTGCAGAGGCTAGGTCGGGGTAGTTCCAGAAGCATCAGTTGATTAAGCAAGTAGTTCTGTCGAGCGAGTAGTGGAGGTTGATCCAGTTCGATAACTGGAACCCAAAATTTTTAGGTCGACTTTGCGCTTGTACCACCGAAAAAAGGCTCCGACCTTTGACCACTCAGCCACTTTTTTGGTAGTAGCGAAAGTAGCGGCATAGATAGCCGTAATAGCTGCAGTAGATGCGGGCTACTTGCTCCAGGGTCTACTATTTGAATTTCGTCCTTTCTTCCCCATTTGTTCCTACCCAGTTGTTGATCCAGATGTTCAAGATGAAAAGCTGGATGGAAACGTTGAAGTCGGACGAGCAGTTCCATGTCCCCCGGCAGCAGTGAATTGAGCAGGTTATTCTATAGTTTTACATCGGGATCCTATCCCGGCTAGCGACGCAGCGAAAGAAGCAGAGGCAGCTATTGAACAGGTTTGTCGAGTAAAAGCACGAATTCCGGTAGACTCGTACAAGCCAGCATCTTGATAGGATTGGGGAGCAGCTAAGGCGGGGCAGCAGGCAGGCGTAGGAAGAGGAAACAGCACACTAATGGAACCGTCAAATCAATTCCCTATGTCGAATACCACAACCCAAAGAGAAGAAGGGGTCCCCGGGGAAGCGAGATATCCACGTGTGTCCCCATCGTAGGGGCGAGCCCAAGCTGTCCACAGGAGAACCTTTAGTCGCAAAGCAATGGGCAGCAACCATCGCCTTCAGACTAGCAACTTTAGCCTTCCTGCCTTACTGCTTTAGAGCAGTTGCTTCTCTTTCTTTTGAATATATTTAATAGTTTTAAGCTGTAAACAAGAGGAGCAAGCATTAGTTATCCAAAGGCGTATGTTTGTGGCTTTCCCTATCGGCTTTCTGGCTAGCAAGTACTTCATTTTATTGATTCTCTTACTAGATAGACTACTAGCTTCATTATACCTCTAACTGACGAGTTGATTGAAACCGTCGACTTTAGTGAAGTGAGTTCCTCTTTTTGTTAGCTGAATTCAAGAGGAACCTTCTTCATCTGAAGGTGTAATAATGCTGCTTTCCTAACTAGCTAGCTACTTTAAGTCTCAAATCTCTAGGAGCTCGTATCCTTAGCTTGACGGAGCCCTAGTAAATATCCTAAAAAAAGCTTGTGTACAATTTTTTTGAATAGCCTTTGTCCCATACTTCGCCCAGTAATGCTAGAGTTGAAAAGACGGCTTTAACCTAGTGTTGTAGAATACCCTGCTTTAATCCCTAGCTTCGCCCCTCATTAAAGAAAAGTAGTAGCCATTTTCTAATGGAGAATATGGTTGCTTCTCTTCTTGCTTCGCCAGTATTGATAGCTTATTCCAACTGGTTTAAGGTAGTTTTTTTGGATAAAAGACCTCTGCTTCCTGCCTTCCGGCTTTAGAGCAGTTGCTTCTCTCTAACTGTCTTTACTACTAGACTAGTTGCATCCCTTCTTAGTAGCGGAATGTTGTCTATACTATATCCTTTTGCTCTGTATCCTACGGGTCGATATAAGTATCCGTATGCAACACCGGAGCCTACGACATTGATGACGAAGCAAGCTAGAGCAGAGCGGAGCCAGTCCCAGTCCTTAGTCAGCAGCGTATGCGGTAGTAGTAGCAGCACATCCAGTAGTATCCCTTAGCTTGCTTCCGTAACCACCAGAACAAGTATCCGGATATGTATGGAAGATCCAAAGCTAGCACGAGTAGATCCAGGTCCAGATTCAGTCGTTAATCCAGCTGACCAAGTCAACGCTTCAACAGTGGCTTTTGTCTATTCCGCCGATCCAGTAGCAGCACTGGTCCATACTAAAGTAGATCATCCGGCAGTAGATCCAGCAGGTGATTCGGGCGATCCGGTAGCGGGGGAGTCGAAAACCCCATCAGTAGCGGCGGAACATTTAGATCAATCAGCTCCATCAGACAAACTGCTTACCTAGAGCTTGGAGAGGGCGAGGCCACTACTTCCACAGCAGGACAGGAGTAGAAGTTAGTGCTTCCGTCCTTTCTCCCACAGGTTCTTGTGTGGTTATAGATAGAGGGAGGTCCTTCCATTTGTATTTCTTCGTCGACATCCTCTTAATCACTGTCCTATACAATATCATGAAGGGGTAACTCTTCTGACTGTTTCAGGAACTACCGCACGCTCTTCTTCAACAGGAGGTTCCACCTTTCTCTTAGGAGCATCCTCTTGCTGGACTTTCCGGTTATTGGAGGTCTCTTGCTTTTCATGCCGTCGGGTCAAAGGGGGAGGAGCGAACCATTAAATCCTTACCGATAAATAGGTTTATGAGGCGGATAGGAATGCTTAATCGCGTGCAATATGAGGTGAACTCAATTATCCATTTCATGGCCCAATCACTAATTGATCTCTTTCCGGAGAAGGAGGGGACCCGGGTTATCGTCGAACTGGAAATATCATTTTTTAGGCGGATCTTCAATCACCTGCCTCTTCGACGAGAAGCGGTCGAGAGGTCAGACAAAAGAGGAAGTTTTTCTTAAAGTAGGAGGACACAACCAATAGACGGATCCCAAGTTAGAAATACTAGTAGTTTTCAGCCAAATTAATAATTTATTAAGCTCGAAATTGATGAAGCAAGGATCGTCAAAATCCAATTAAAGCCCGAACCAGCAGCTTCGAAATTGATCACAGCCAAAATAGAACAGAACCATCATACCGATTTTCAAGAGCTGAAGAAGATCGCTCGAGGAGGACAACAAGAGTTGCTCAGTCATGTGCTTTCAGTCATCGGTCCGCTGTTCTAGGTGTAGAGCAGGCCTCTTCCCTTCCCTGGGTTTGACAAATCCCCCTTCCACTGATCCTCTTGTCTCTATTTTTAGGGCAGAGAGAAGGACAAGGGGAGAAGAAATCCCGAAAGCAAAAGATCATGGATAGAAAGGAGAGAGAGACTTTACCGATCTGCAGTTGGCCTTTAGAAAGAAGGTTGGCGTCCCAAGCGACAAAGGGAGTAGTGCTTTCAGCTTTACTCGAAGTATAGGGGGCCTCGGCTTTCCCTCACTGATGCCTTCCCTTTCTCGTTACTGCTCTGTTTTTCCGATGGGGGAAGTTCCGCTCTCCCGCCTAACCGTATAATTAAAGCGACGGCCTATCTATCTATTCAATTGATCATATTCTGACTTTGTCGTAGACTCTTCCAGAATCAAAATCACTATACAGAAGTCCACCCGGCGGGCCCTACCCAAAAAGATTCAAAGTGAGATTGACTTACCTCTCGGAAAGGCCTACCCTACTCCTTGGAAGTACCTCATCGACGCCTTTTTACTTAAGGGAAGAACCCCCTCTTCCTGATTCGAATCATGATGAAACCCCTATTTTTCACCTACCCGGGAGGGCCCGATGAGTATGTGCTTGTTTCGGCAATCAAGAAATGCATGATCGGCTGACGATTCGGACAGGCAAGGCTTTTTGACCGTCAATGGTAGGTGCGTACCGGCCTTATTTATCATCAGCGTAGACAACCTTCCCGAAGCACTTAATTAGATAGGGCGGATCAAGGTAGCGTATTCAGCGTGAAAGCCATAAAGTCCCTTATTATTCTTTCTAATCTTCATTCGTCTTCTTGTAAAAGATGCATTCGTGAGTGTTGACGTATAATAGTCTCAAATTGCTGGTTCTTTAGAAAGAAGAAAAGACCGGAAAAAGAAAGTAGCGGAAAGAAGCGAATCGAGAAAGTATGGAAAGGCCGAGATTAAGAGGCTTCATCTGCATTGAGTGTTTCCGTAAATCGAGCTCATCTTCCGAAAAGCGGATCGGCAGAAAGATAATAGGCTCTCTCTCTATTGCGTCACGAGGGAGAAAGCACCCACAGTCTGAGAAAGAAGGAACAAACTTCTACCTCCTTCGAAGAATAGAGGGTGTCTAATGAGGACCTCTCTCTCTTCCTCCCTCCCTCTCTTATTTCTCTTCTTCCTTCGTGATCATCCTTGATTCTTCTTGTTAATTACGATTGTTCCTTCTTTTCTCTCTTCTGTAGTTAGATTAGCCTCTTTTTCATCCAATTATTTGGTGTTTTTTTTTCTTCTGTAGGATTGTTTGGTTCTGGTGGGCTCTTCTTTTCACCTCTTTGATGGATTCTCCTTCGAATGATAGTGAGGTGAAGAAGAATCTTGTTGGTGGTGGAGTTATTGGTTGTTTACGCCCTGGTTGCGGTGCTTTGAATCTTGATCCAAGTGGGTCTAAGTATGGTGGTGCTACTACTTCACAAGAAGGGAGTGGTGGATGCTAGTTCTACACGAATAGCCTTGGGGTTGCCAAATACCAAGGTTGGAGATGTTAACGGTAGCGTTCAAGTTGCTGGGTTGGATCATATGGTGCATCCACTTGGAGGTGAGAATGCAAGTCGGTTTGGAGCCATTGGTGATGGTGGTGTGCCTCCTCAAGGGGCAATACAGCCTCCTACAGCGGCACTACTCTTCCCTCAACAACTGCTGCGAAATTCAAATGGAGATTTTTCTATTGATGGCAAAGGAGCTATTTTCGAAAGTAAATTACTACCTATGAATGATGCTGATTATGAAGGAAACTTTCCTTCCTTGCAAGCTAGTAATTGTGGGAAGAATTTCAAAAATCTGCTGGCTTTAGAAGATTCAAATCTCTCCAAATTAAGTCATCCACCCTCTCCTTCCATTGTCTCTCAAGCCCAACTAGGTAACTTTCCTGTAGTGCAAGCTACTACTTTTGGGAATCATTTGAATGATCAGTTTCCTTTGGGAGATTCATTTATCTCCAAAAAAAGTCAGCTAGCCTCTCCTTCAAGTTTGAATCAAGCTCAAGGCCTCAGCGTGGGCTATGATTTTGTGGGGGCCGTGCATACCAATGGGCCTAGTGTGATTGTGGCTGAAAATCCTAAAGTTCAGCCTAGCTTTATTAATGTATTGCGTGGGCCTCAATTGGTAGAACATTTCAAGACCTCTCATTCGTTGCATTATGAACCACCATTGAGAGAAGGTCGGGTTAAGGTGCTACCACCTCCTAGCATTGTTGAAGAAGGGTGTGAGGTATGGAAGGCTACTCTCATTGGCTACTTTGATGGAAATAAGCTCCCATTTCCAATTGTAAATTCGATTGCTCATAAGATATGGGGTAGTTCGGGATTGAAAGAGGTTCTAGCTTCTGAAAGTGGCTTCTTCTTCTTCAAGTTTGATAGCGTTGAGCATGCATGCAACATCCTAGACAAGGCTTCTTGGCATATGGCGAATATGCCGCTAGTGCTTAAAAGATGGCAACCTAACTTGAAGTTGGCCAAAGAAGATATGCGGAAGATCCCGGTGTGGGTTCGGCTTTACAATGTGCCACTTGAATATTGGACGGTTCAAGGCTTAAGCTTTGCGGCTAGCGCTATTGGGATTCCTTTGCATGCGGATCACATCACCCTTGCAAGGAAGCGACTTTGTTTTGTTCGAGTCTGTGTGGAGATTGATGCTTCTGAGGATCTCATTAAGGAATTTGATTTGCAATGCCCTAATGGGGAGCAAATATGTGTTGTTGTTGACTTTGAGTGGCTGCCTCGTAAATGTGGACTTTGTGGAGTGTTTGCCATTCGAATGGCACTTGCCCTAAGGTGGCCAAGGAGAAAACAAAGCAAGTTTGGATTCCTAAGATCGATGGTGGTGACAAAGTGGTGCCTAAGGTGGGTTCTACTAGTGAAGGTGAATGGCAAGAAGTTACAAGGCGTAAAAAAGGAAAGTCACCCGTGGAATGTGGGGTACCTTCAACTTCTCATTGTGAGAATAAAGGGTTGACAGCCCCTTGTGGGCATGAATTGGAAGCAACACCATCTAATGCGATTGTTTTACATTCACCTAGCTCAGAGAGGATGGATGAGAAGTCCACGCTTCCATTCATTGCTTTTGAGGACCTTCAGGATAATGTGGAATTTGAAGAGGGAGAGTGTTATTTTTCTGAAAATGATGTTGAAGAGCATACACCCAAAATGGATGAAGCTACTCCACAACTGCTAGCTATTTCTGCTGATCAATTGGCTATTAAGGAAAAGGACTCGCTTGAAAAAAAGAAGATGAAAGGGTCAGGTGGCAAGGGCAAGAAAGGGCGGAAATACTACTCCTCAAGGGGGGGTAAATGGAGGTAATCCTTTATGGAGCTTAATTTCTCTCTTTTTTATTAGTTTTAATGATTATTGGCTGTTGGAATGTTAGGGGTTTGAATGATCCTTTCAAGCATTCAGAAGTGCAACAACTTATTCGAAAGGAAAGATTGTCACTTTGTGGTTTGGTGGAAACAAAAGTTAAAGAGAGATAAAGAAAAGATGGCGAACACCATCTTTCGAAATTGGGGTTTACTGTACAACTATATTGCTTCTTCTCATGGACGGATTTGGATTGGTTGGAATCCTCAGGAGGTGGATGTGGTTCTTATAAATTCATCCGACCAAGTGATGCATGTGCATGTTAGGGATCTTGCTAAGAATTCCTCTTTCATTGTCTCGATTGTGCATAGTGATAATTGCCCTATTAAGTGGAGTGAATTGTGGCCTGATTTAGTTTCTCGCAGTGTGGGATGGGAATCTTCTCCATGGGTGCTCATGGGGGACTTCAATGCTATAAAGTCACAAGAGGAGATGGTTGGGGGCTCTCATAGTTGGCCTTCTTGTCAGAATGACCTTGCTACTTGTTTATTTCTATCTGGCCTAAGTGATTTACGATAGAATGGCTGTCTCTTCATGTGGTCTAATCGGCAGGACAAGGCTCCTATTATGAAGAAGCTAGACTGGGTCCTTGCCAATTTGAGATGGGAGTGTGACTTTTCAGGCTCTGAAGCTTACTTTCCTCCCTCCGGTGTTTCGGATCACTCTCCAATGGTGGTAACACTTGCTGCCTTACCTTCGCGAAAAACACCATTCAAATTCCTTGATCTTTGGGCTGAGCATCCGCAATTTCTATCCGTGGTAGCTAAGGCATGGGCTATAGATGTAAAAGGAAGTCCGATGTATCAACTATGCCATAAGTTGAAGCATTTGAAAGGGGAGTTGAAAAAGTTCAATAAGGAGTTCTTTGCAAATTTGCCTCGACGAGTGGTGCGAGCTAAAGAGGCTTTGGAGGAGGTACAACGTATGATTCAGCGTCATCCCTTTGACTCGACTTTTCACACCGAGGTGTCAAGGCTCACTAAGGATTATTTGGAGTTGAGCAGAGCGGAAGAAAGTTTTTTGTAGTAAAAGGCTCGGGTTCAGTGGCTGAATTTGGGAGACAAGAATTCGAGGTTCTTCTTCCAATCTATGAAGCTTTTTCAGAGTCGTAGCAAGATCACATCTATTTCTATTGATGATGGGGCTTGGGTGGAGACTCCGGGTGAGGTCAATGACACCATTGTGCAGTTCTTTCAAAATCTTCTAAGTTCTCATGCGGTTGCGGGTGTTGATGAGGACATGCTTCAGCGAGTCCTTCCAAAGCGGCTCACTGAGATTCAGAGGGAGGATTTAGATCGATCTGTTTCAGATGACGAAATAAGGATGGTGATGTTCTCTTTGAAGGACAACAAGGCTCCCGATCTTGATGGTTTTAGTGCTGGCTTCTTTAAGAAGGCTTGGAATATAGTTGGGGCAGATGTCATAGCGGCTATCCAATCTTTTTTCTCCTCCGGGCATCTTCTGAAACAAGTAAATGCTACAAAACTTTCTTTGATTCCTAAGGTTCAAAACCCTACCAAGGTAAAGGACTTTAGACCAATTTCTTGTTGTAACACTGTTTACAAGTGTATTGCAAAGCTCATAGCAAATAGGGTGAAGGTGGTACTTCCGAGATTGGTGGGACCTTTTCAAACGGCCTTTGTTGCGAGTCGACGTATTAGTGATAATAATATCCTCTGCCAAGAGTTAATGCGGAACTATCATCGCTCAAGTGGCTCTCCGAGATGTGCTCTTAAGGTGGATCTAATGAAGGCATATGACTCCATTCGGTGGAATTTTTTACTGGCTGTATTACGTGTTATGGGGTTTCCGGATAGAGTTGTTAGATGGATTGCGGAGTGTATCTCCACTACTCGCTTCTCCATCTCTATTAATAGCAAACTTCATGGATTCTTCCTTGGGGGTCGGGGCTTGTGGCAAGGGGATCCTATGTCACCTTATCTTTTTGTCCTAGCCATGGAGGTCTTTTCGGGTCTGATGGCTAATATGGTAAGAGACCGTGGTTTCAAGTACCATTGGCATTGTGAAAAGGAAAAGATCTCTCACTCGTGCTTTGCAGATGATCTTATGATTTTCTGTAAAGCGGATTTGGCTTCTGTGTCTTTGATCGGTGGTTGTCTTCAGCAATTTCGAGACATCTCTGGGCTTATACCAAATCCAGATAAGAGCAGCATGTTCATTTGTGGAGTGCCTTCCGAGCTTCGAATGCAGCTTTTGGATATCCTCGGGTATAATGAAGGAGCGCTTCCGATTAGGTATCTTGGTGTGCCACTTATAATGACTAAGTTAAAGGCTACTTATTGTAAGGTGTTGGTGGACCGGATTATTGCCAAAACCAAGAGTTGGACTTGCCGTGCTCTCTCCTTTGCAGGTAGATTACAACTCATCAAATCTATTTTGTTTTCCATCCAAGTTTATTGGTCGTCCTTATTCATCTTGCCCAAATCAATTATTAAGAAGGTGGAATCCACTTTACGCTCTTTCCTTTGGAAGGGTTGTGAGCTTAGCACTAGAGGTGCGAAGGTAGCATGGGACAATATTTGTTTGCCTAAGGAGGAAGGGGGTTTGGGCATTAAGAACATGGTGACTTGGAATAGGGCAGCCATGACCAAACACTTATGGGCTCTCTGTAATGATGATGGTAACTCTCTTTGGTCTTCTTGGGTTCGCCCTTATCTTTTGCAAGGCAGAAGTATTTGGGAGATCAAATGCCCCAGGGATTGCTCTTGGAGTTGGCGGAAGATTCTTAGTCTTCGCAGCCTTGTCCGATGGAAGATGAGATATCGAGTAGTATTTCACTTTGGTTTGACCATTGGCATCCTCTTGGTCCTCTTATTGAGGTGTTTGGGGAAAGGTTTATCTATGATTCTGGCCTTGGGCAGAATGCCAAGGTTGAGGCTATTATTGACGGCCAGGAGTGACACTGGCCTATCTCTCGCTCCCCTGCATGGCTTGAGCTCATTAGTAGTACTCCTACTTCATTCCGGCCAGATAGCAGAAGGCCGGATGTCTTGCAGTGGATTGATGCTCCGAAGGGTTTCTTCTCTGTTCGTGGTGTTTGGGAGTTGTTGCGCCCGCATCATAGTAGAGTAGACTGGTGGAAGCTTGTTTGGCATAGCCAAGCTATTCCAAGGATGTCCTTTATTCTTTGGTTAGCCATCCAGGATGCCTTGTATACTCAAGCTAAGCTTATACGCTTTGGCATTATTCAGGTCGCCCAATGTATTTTGTGTGGGGGTGGGCATGAGGATGTGGATCATTTATTTTTTGAGTGCCCATTCTCTCAGCGCATCTGGTCTGTTCTTTGTGCCAAGTGTAATATTCCGTGGGCCTCGCGTATATGGAGGGATACGATCTCTTGGCTTTCTCAAATAGAGAGTCGTTCACTTTTGGGTCGAACTGCAAAGCTTATGGTGGCAGCTGCGGTCTACTACATTTGGAGAGAACGTAATGCTCGTTTGCATGGCGCTGGTCCTACACATGAGTGTGTTCTTCTGAGAGTGATTACTTTTTGTATTGTGACTCGGATTAATCTCACACGGGGTGTGATTCCATCTCCTGCTAATAGATGGCTTCACAGTTCGTGGGGATTCTCTGATGATATCTTTTGATACTCTCATCATTTTGTTCTTACAAGCTTTGTAGTTAGTTGTTGTGGCTAGAGGGATATGCCCTCCTAGCCTTTGATTTTTGGGGTATTCCCTTGTACATTTGTACATCATTTCTTCAATTTGGATATATACACACTTACCTTTATCCAAAAAAAATGTTTATATTCAATCTCCATTGTCCGTCGAACTCTGATCTTTGCCAGTTTTCTTCTTGGATCAACCAGTAGAATGATTTCAGCTGATTACCTGCCCTGATCATGAGCATTATTGCATGTTTATTCTCTATGTCTTCCCCAAAATAGGGACTACTCGAATGAATTTACGACTTCAAAAAGCATTTCACTCCCAACCTTCCAACCGCTTTGTATTAAATATGCTTCCCTCTTCTCTTCCCCGCCTGAGACTCGAAAAGCAGCTTTCTATTACTTGACGGCATTCACTCCTTTATACTCTTAAGAAGCGGTCCCTAACTGAAAACCGTCTTCCCTTTTCCAAATCAATTATACCCGCCTTCCCTATACTGATCAGGCAATTTACAACTAAGGGCAGTCTAAATTGAGGAAAGGGTCGTCTAGAAGGCAAAAAAAGAGCGCTACCCTATCATGGAGCTGCCGCGGGAATGATTTGAAATGATTTTTGTTCCATTCTCAACGACGATCTTTGTCGATTCATGGATTTTTCAGAATGCCAGTTGTAGTTGTGTTGTTAGGGGAAGCAGCCCTATTCAATAAGCCAGAACTGAAAGAGTGAGCTTTTATGTATAGTTCAAAGAGAAGAGTGAGAGTGAGCATAGAGGTTTTATAGGTTTCACTATCTATTTGAAAGGAAAGAGTAGAGAGGAGAGCTCGGGGAGAGTGCTTGATAGATAGGGCTCCAGCATTACTGTCAATGGGGTTTTCTCAGAGTTTTTGTTTTGGATTTGATAGTACTCTTGATTCGAAAGACCTTTCCAGGATCCAGGATCGCTTTCTTCCCTTCGTTCTAGTTATATAAAATCCCCCCTTATGAGTTGACGAGTTTTCTAGGGATATAACTAACTCCTCTGTAAGGTAAGTGAAGTGAAGGGCATCGTCGGGAATGATGCCCGAACTGAACGCGTTAGTGGGTTGTTATTGACCTTCCCCTCCACCAGAGTTTAGAGAATATCCCCCTATTAAGCTGTTTTTAGGAGTTTCAGTAGTTGGAAAGATATAGTCAAATCTCAGAGTTAGACTTGTTTTGTGCATAGGCCGTTTTGGCTTTTCAAGTTGCTTGCCTGACCTATTGCCGCTGATCCCCGAATAGCGGAATAGTATAGGTAAGCCATTATAGGCTTTGATTTCGAGGAAGAAATGCGAGAAAGAGCAGCTTATAATTTGGCCTAGTCAAAGTCAATCAAAGGTGGCTGAGGGATATCTTTGTTGGCCTTCTAGAGGGAGCCTTTCCTCAATGCAGCAAGAGGAAAGAGAAGAGTGATGACTGCCCTTCTCATAGTCAACCCGTCTGACGTAGTAAATTGTGCCCAAGCGGGACTCAAATTCGATAAGTGGAAAGAAGAATGGGAAGAAAGCCATGGGCAAGCTTTAATTTATATAAATAAGTGGGAGTGACAGCCTTTAAATTGGAGTGAAACGAGCCTTTGACGTAGTCAGAAATTCGACTGCCCTTTCACTTTAAATATAGTCAATTCGAGGTGGAAGGAGTGCCAAAGTCAATTGTAGTATAAAGCTGCTGCCCTTATAGTAATGTGGAGTGACATAATCAATCGAATTCGACCGGTTCCCCTTATTAGTAAATTCCACTTTTGACGTATCAAGTGGGAATGGTATCGCCTCTTTTCTTTCCGCAATGGAATCGGCTTAAGCTCGACCTTTTCTTTCATTTCCTATCATAGGGATATCCAATAAATAACATGTAGTTTTCTCCTAGTTTCTAATATCAACAGACATCCCCACAACTCGGTCTTAGGTTCTGAGTCGCTTTGTGGGAACTTCAAGAGAGAGAAGAGAGATCATAGCTTAATATCAAAGGGAAAGTGGACATCCCTCGTTCGGCATACACATTCACAAGTTCCATTCGGTACCTTTCTCTAGATGGAATCCCGATTCGACTTTGAAATGCAAGAGCAAGAATGCCATGAGGGAGCCCTATCTCAGAAATGCAAGGATAGATCCCACTTTCTTTAATCGAGCAGGTAAGGGATCGCAAACATCTTTTCTTTTCAGAGATTAGGTTTTCAAAAGATATCCCAACTTACTTATAGGGGGTCTTAGGTGTAAAAGGTCTTTAACACGCGTTGATAAGGCTTTTCAGGTTGCAAAATGGCCTCTCTCGTCGATCCGCTGAATAAACACGAGCAACTACTAAATGGCTGGTGAAGATCTATTCGTAGAATTCTTCGGGTTTTGGGGGTCCTAGCACTCGGAACGAGAAAAGTACGTGGTGTCGATAGGATGGTACCGAGATGAAACACAAGAAAGAATGCCTGACAGGCAGTTTTCCAGCATATCATAAATGAGAGCTAGCCTTGCACTGAACTATAAACTATGTGTGGAGCTCTATCTTGACCTTGCCGGCTGGGTTTGACTATTCCTCTTGTTCTTGTAAATGCCCAATTCTGGTGATTCAATGGGAGAAAGCGCCTTGCCTTGATGCTCATTTGGGAGCTTATCTGAAAAACTCTATTAGATAATGTATTTTGAATACCATGGATAGTAGCATGGGGAACCGCAGGTTAGCTGCTCTTTATAGAAGTTATTAGTCCGGTCTCATACGAAAGAAAGGCTTTCAGGTCAGCACATTTAGT
This sequence comes from Phoenix dactylifera, assembly GCF_009389715.1. Classification (NCBI taxonomy): domain Eukaryota; kingdom Viridiplantae; phylum Streptophyta; class Magnoliopsida; order Arecales; family Arecaceae; genus Phoenix; species Phoenix dactylifera. Next base: position 87,891 of record NW_024068663.1, read on the forward strand.
TATTAGATAATTGTCTTTACCTACAGAAGAGAGAAAAGAAGGAACAAACTTCTACCTCCTTCGAAGAATAGAGGGTGTCTAATGAGGACCCCTCTCTCTTCCTCCCTCCCTCTCCTTCGTGATCATCCTTGATTCTTCTTGTTGATTACGATTGTTCCTTCTTTTCTCTCTTCTGTAGTTGGATTAGCCTCTTTTTGATCCGATTACTTTGGTGTTCTTTTTTCTATGGGATTGTTTGGTTCTGGTGGGCTCTTCTTTTCACCTCTTTGATGGATTCTCCTTCGAATGATAGTGAGGTGAAGAAGAATCTTGTTGGTGGTTGAGTTATTGGTTGTTTAGGCCCTGGTTGCAGTGCTTTGAATCTTGATCCGAGTAGGTCTAAGTGTGGTGGTGCTGCTACTTCAAAGGTTGTTCTTGGTGACAAGAAGGGAGTGGTGGATGCTAGTTCTGCACGAATAGCCTTGGGGTTGCCAAATACCAAGGTTGGAGATGTTAATGATGGCGTTCAAGTTGCTGGGTTGGATCATATGGTGCATCCACTTGGAGGTGAGAATGCAAGTCGGTTTGGAGCCATTGGTGATGGTGGTGTGCCTCCTCAAGGGGCAATACAGCCTCCTACAGCAGCACTACTCTTCCCTCAACAACTGCTGCAAAATTCAAATGGAGATTTTTCTATTGATGGCAAAGGAGCTATTTTCGGAAGTAAATTACTACCTATGAATGATGCTGATTATGAAGGAAACTTTCCTCCCTTGCAAGCTAGTAATTGTGGGAAGAATTTCAAAAATCTGCTGGCTTTAGAATATTCAAATCTCTCCAAATTAAGTCAGCCACCCTCTCCTTCCATTGTCTCTCAAGCCCAACTAGGTAACTTTCCTGTATTGCAAGCTACTACTTTTGGGAATCATTTGAATGATCAGTTGCCTTTGGGAGATTCATTTATCTCCAAAAAAAGTCAGCCAGCCTCTCCTTCAAGTTTGAATCAAGCTCAAGGCCTTAGCGTGGGCTATGATTTTGTGGGGGCCGTGCCAATGGGCCTAGTGTGATTGCGGCTGAAAATCCTAAAGTTCAGCCTAGCTTTATTAATGTATTGCGTGGGCCTCAATTGGTAGAACATTCCAAGACCTCTCATTCATTGCATTATGAACCACCATTGAGAGAAGAAGGTCGGGTTAAGGTGCTACCACCTCCTAGCATTGTTGAAGAAGGGTGTGAGGTATGGAAGGCTACTCTCATTGGCTACTTTGTTGGAAATAAGCTCCCATTTCCAATTGTAAATTCGATTGCTCATAAGATATGGGGTAGTTCGGGATTGAAAGAGGTTCTAGCTTCTGAAAGTGGCTTCTTCTTCTTCAAGTTTAATAGCGTTGAGCATGCATGCAACATCCTAGACAAGGCTCCTTGGCATATGGCGAATAGGCCGCTAGTGCTTAAAAGATGGCAACCTAACTTGAAGTTGGCCAAAGAAGATATGCGGAAGATCCCGGTGTGGGTTCGGCTTTACAATGTGCCACTTGAATATTGGACGGTTCAAGGCTTAAGCTTTGTGGCTAGCGCTATTGGGATTCCTTTGCATGCGGATCACATCACCCTCGCAAGGAAGCGACTTTGTTTTGTTCGGGTCTGTGTGGAGATTGATGCTTCTGAGGATCTCATTAAGGAATTTGATTTGCAATGCCCTAATGGGGAGCAAATATGTGTTGTTGTTGACTTTGAGTGGCTGCCTCATAAATGTGGACTTTGTGGAGTGTTTGGCCATTCCAATGGCACTTGCCCTAAGGTGGCCAAGGAGAAAACAAAGCAAGTTTGGGTTCCTAAGATCGACGGTGGTGACAAAGTGGTGCCTAAGATGGGTTCTACTAGTGAAGGTGAATGGCAAGAAGTTACAAGGCGTAAAAAAGGAAAGTCACCGGTGGAATATGGGGTACCTTCAACTTCTCATTGTGAGAATAAAGGGTTGACAGCACCTTGTGGGCGTGAATTGGAAGCAACACCATCTAATGCGATTGTTTTACATTCACCTAGCTCGGAGAGGATGGATGAGAAGTCCACGCTTCCATTCATTGCTTTTGAGGACCTTCAGGATAATGTGGAATTTGAAGAGGGAGAGTGTTATTTTTCTGAAAATGATGTTGAAGAGCATACAACCAAAATGGGTGAAGCTACTCCACAACCGCTAGCTATTTGTGCTGATGGTGCTACTACTCCTAGGCTAATCAGTTGGCTATTAAGGCAAAGGACTCGCTTGAAAAAAAGAAGCTGAAAGGGTCAGGTGGCAAGGGCAAGAAAGGGCGAAAATACTACTCCTCGAGGGGGGGTAAATGGAGGTAATCCTTTATGGAGCTTGATTTCTCTCTCTTTTCTTAGTTTTAATGATTATTGGCTGTTGGAATGTTGGGGGTTTGAATGACCCTTTCAAGCATTCAGAAGTGCAACAACTTATTCAAAAGGAAAGATTGTCACTTTGTGGTTTGGTGGAAATTAAAGTTAAAGAAAAAAATAAGGAAAAGGTGGCGAACACCATCTTTCGAAATTGGGGTTTACTGTGCAACTATAATGCTTCTTCTCATGGACGGATTTGGATTGGTTGGAATCCTCAGGAGGTGGATGTGGTTCTTATAAATTCATCCAACCAAGTGATGCATGTGCATGTTAGGGATCTTGCTAAGAATTCCTCTTTCATTGTCTCAATTGCGTATGGTGATAATTGCCCTATTAAGCGGAGTGAATTGTGGGCTGATTTAGTTTCTCGCAGTGTGGGATGGAAATCTTCTCCATGGGTGCTCATGGGGGACTTCAATGCTATAAAGTCACAAGAGGAGATGGTTGGGGGCTCTCATAATTGGCCTTCTTGGCAGAATGACCTTGCTACTTGTTTATTTCAATCTGGCCTAAGTGATTTACGACAGAATGCTGTCTCTTCACGTGGTCTAATTGAAAGTTATTCCTAGGTTCTTCGGTGTTTAGCATGCTGAATTTTTTTTTTTTGAAAACCACGGTTGAACCTGATCGGGTTGCCTACGTACCCCTTCACAAGGGGAATCAAGCCACACGTAGTTCTTTTAAAGTTTCAAAAATACAGCAGAAAAATGAATCAAACAATTTAATTCATGCATACTTACAAGATCAAATCTAGAAATCGGCACATTAAGAACACATAGGATTATGCCGGAATCGTTTAAACAATTATGCTAAAATTTTTATGCATGATTAACTATCAGATCTGAAACTTAAGAACTCTATTCCAATTAATCTCCGAATATCCATCGAATGGATTCTGAAGATATCTCCGTGAGGAGCCCCAAAAGAGGGTAAAACCTCGGAAAATCGGATCTAGACCTTGACACCATAATAAATGATTAATGCTAGATTAATACCTTTTATGATGGATGAAAGTTGTGAATCTGATTCTTGACTTCGCAGCCACGCACACGAATTGCCTCTACGAGAAGTACATGCGAAGTTCTGAAGGATCTTCTTCTGCAACAGTGCTAGCAGCTGCAGAACACTTGAAAGCTGAAATCTGCCCACCGAAATTCAATCAACTCTTGATCAATCATCTTGAAGCAGATAGAGATGAGGTTTGTAAGGAAAGTAGAGGACTCAGATCTGATCTTGAATCTTCTAGATATTCACCCTGAAAACCCTATCTAAAATGGAGAAGAAGAGGAGGAGGAGGCGGGTGAGGAAGAAGGCTGCAATCGATGTGTTTTCGGTGCCCATGTTTGACCCCTTTTAATGGCCTCCGAATTTTCATTCAAAATTCGAAATTTATTTTCAGAAAACCTCCTTTAGTTGGCACATGCAAAGAAATAGGAACAACCCAAATCAGATCTCAACCAAATCTGATTTAAATTCAAATTTTAAACACATGTGCAAGAGGGGAGGAATTTGAAATCCATGCAGCAGAATTTTCCTACCTCTTGTTGCATATATTTCATTTGAATTTCGAATTTAAATGATTCAGAGGTTCACACGCCAGCTAGGGAAGTTATTTGATGTATGAAATCATTTAATATATTGCTTAATGTTTGAATTCAAATTCAAACAACAAACAATGTCGCCATGTGTCAAGCAATGGGTCCATGCGCCATGCAATAATTTTGGTTTATTTAAAATTCATGAAATCCAATTCCATGTCACCACTAATTGCCACATCATCTGAGCCTAATCCTCTTGGGTTGCACCTAATCAAATTTGGTCAAACTCGGATTAAAACAAAGCAATTTGGTTGAACCCAATCTAATCAGGTCAGACCCTGATTGAGCTCAAATTGAATCCACTTCAATTTTTGGCTCATCCAAACTCAATCAAATTGAATTAATTACTTTGTGTTGGACCTAATCCAATTAGGTCAATCCCCAATTAAGAACAAATTAATTTAAAATTAATTTGATCACCTTAAGTCCTTTTTGGTTCTGACCTAATCCAATCAGGTCAAAACCCTGATTGAGCCCAAACTTGAATTCAATTCAATTTGGCTCATCCTTAGCACAATTACTCAATCAAATTGAGTTATTAGTAATTTAATTACTAATTAATCCTTCAATAATACTTTAATTATTTTATATGATAATTTGCCAATCAAATTGACCAAATTACCCCCGAATGATTCTTAATCATTCATCAGCTTTCTTGATCAATCAGGAATCTTCTATGCGTGTGACCTCATAGGTTCGAACCTAAGTCGGTAGTATAGGAACAATTTCCTACACTAATCGATGTGACAATCTAGCAATGGTACCTGACATCCGGATAGGCCGAATATATGCGAAGCAAATATTCTGGAACCCTGAACTATGGTTACTGTATAATTCAATCCCTTTGACTCCTAATGCCAGTATGACTTAGAGCTCACTGTCAACCCTATAATTAGTACATCCATTATGTGATTAACTTTAGATATCCCGTGACTCCTCACTGGGATTATCCTGGCCAAGGTTTTGCTAAATTAATCACAAGACATTATCTTCTATTTTCAGGAGGGGTCAATTCCATCTTGACTCACAACTGACTACGCAAGTACTTGACTGCACCCAGTGACCTTCCGTCACTAAATTAGAAATTCAGGTAGTCCGGTACCAAAGTACAGTGAGTTGCTTGCTAGTCACAGGTTGCGGTCTCAGGTCAGAGGGCCAAACTTATACCCATATCCACTCAGAACATCTCTCGACAGTAGAGCGTTCCGAAATTGGTCACGTTCAGTGAAATGTACTCCTACACTTCACATGTGTGGCATACCAAAGTCTCCACACTCCTTGGTTAAGAGGACAACCAACGTATATGTCACACAACGATCTAATCTCGATAATGCTGTCGTCCTAGTAACAACATATCATTTGGTCGCGAACAAGTTTAAGAACTCAAAGATAATTCCTCCTTTATCATAACATAAGTCCTAAGAACTTCATCATATAAGAGTTCATTTGAAGATGAAATGATGAATAATGCCAAATAACACTTTATTAATTTGTCAATTTATTTACAAAATTCAATCATCAATATGCTGACGATTGATATTTAGGATACAAATCCCAACAACTCCCACTTAGCCTAATGCCAATCGGCACAGTATCTAATACCCATCCTCGACTTGTGTTCGTCGAACTCTTTGATACCGAGGACTTTGGTAAATGGGTCAGCCAGATTTTTTTTTGTGTCAATCTTCTGAAGATCAATATCACCTCGATCGATGATCTCTCGAACCAGGTGGTAGCGACGTAGAATATGCTTGGTCCGCTGATGTGCTTTGGGTTCTCTTGCTTGAGCTATAGCCCCAGTATTGTCACAAAATACAGGCACTGGACCATCAATGGAGGGTGTCACTCCAAGCTCGGTGATGAACTTCCGCAACCATACAACTTCCTTGGCGGCATCAGATGCTGCGATATATTCTGCTTCACATGTAGAATCTGCCACTGTATGCTGCTTGGAACTCTTCCAGCAGATGGCCCCACCCTTAAGAGTGAAGATATATCCTGACACGCTCTTGCTATCATCTTGATCTGATTGAAAACTTGAATCAGTATATCCCTCAAGTTTTAAGTCAGAATCACCATAGACAAGCCACTGATCTTTAGTATTTCTCAAATACTTAAGGATGGTTTTTACAACCTTCCAGTGGTTGCTACCTGGATCAGACTGGTATCTGCTCACTACTCCTAGTGAGTATGCCACGTCTGGTCTAGTACATGTTATAGCATACATTATAGATCCCACTGCCGAAGCATATGGAATTCTATCCATACTCTCTCTTTCTTGAGGGGTTGTCGGACAATCCCTTTTAGAGAGGTTAATTCCATGGCCCATCGAAAGATAGCCTTTCTTGGAATTAATCATACTGAACCTCTTCAGTACAGTATCAATGTATGTGGATTGGGATAATCCAAGCAATCTTCTAGATCTATCTCTATAGATCTTCATCCCTAGGATGTAAGATGCTTCTCCCAAATCCTTCATGGCAAATTGAGATGATAGCCAAACCTTTATTCCTTATAATGCAGGAATGTCATTCCCGATTAAAAGAATGTCATCCACATACAAAATAAGGAATATAATAACTGAACCATTTGCCCATTTATAAATGCAAAGTTCCTCTTCATTCTTAATAAAGCTATATGTTTTGATTACCGTATCAAAACGTATATTTCAACTTCGTGAAGCTTGCTTTATGTGGAGTGATTGATTATAACCCTATTTGATTTTGATGAGCTCAAAGCATTTGAGTATATCTTTTGTTTACTAATGAATTCAATCGAGTGTTTCAGTGAAAATCTTGTCTAAGTGTTTCAAGATTTGGTTCAAGATATTTTGGATAAGTTAAGAAGTCAGTTTGAACCAAAGTCTGAGACTCGAGTCGACTCCGGGATATTACGAGTCGACTCCAAGCGTATCAGAAGCACTGGCACGGGCTCGAGTCGACTCCGGAACATTACGAGTCGACTCGACTAAGAACAGACAGATGAACAGAAAGACACAATTCAAAACCTGTCAGCGAGTCGACTCCTGAAGTGCGCGAGTCGACTCCGCTGCTTACCGAGTCGACTCCGGAGTAGTATGAGTCGACTCCAGGGAGTTACAGACAGAAAAGTCAGAGAGCAAGTTTCGACCCTGAGAGCCGAGTCGACTCCTGAGGAACGCGAGTCGACTCCGATGGCTGGCAGGTCGACTCCAAAGAAAACAAGAGTCGACTCTCAGTGTTATACAAGGCAAAAGTCAGAGAGCAGTTTTCGGACACTGAGATCCGAGTCGACTCCCGCAATGCGCGAGTCGACTCCGAGACAGCGCGACCTCAAAAAGACAGAAGACCAAATTGTTGTCTCTGAGAGCCGAGTCGACTCCAAGACAGCTCGAGTCGACTCCAAGGCAGCGCTACACCAAAAAGACAGAAGGCTGTATTTCGGAAACTGAGAGCCGAGTCGACTCCGAAACAGTTCGAGTCGACTCCAAGACTGGACGAGCCAAAAGACAGAAGATCGGGAGTTCGGGCTCTGAGCGCCGAGTCGACTCCCAGAAATTCCGAGTCGACTCGAGTGGGCCAAGTTGAAGAATAGCTCTATGGATTCCATGGGATGAGCCGACTCCAAGAATGCCAAGTCAGCTCCAGTTTTTGGCGAGTCGACTCCGGGTTAAGTCGAGTCGACTCCCAGTCGAGAAGCTCACTTTAATTCAAATCCGGAACAGTTGCCGAGCCGACTCCAGAAAAGCATGAGTCGACTCCTGTTACAGCCGAGTCGACTCCAGATCGCGCGAGTCGACTCCGACCCCAACGGAAACTTTGTCAGGAAGTGCAGAGTGTGCAGAACGGCTAGAAAAGTGAGTCTAACGGCTAGTTTCCATGGGGGATGGCTTAAATAGCCACAGAGGACTGTAGCAAGATAAGAAGTAGAGACTCCATTCAAAGCGAAAGTGATTTTCACCTACCAAAGCCTCTCTAGAGAAAATACAAGAGAAAGAAGGAAGAAGTGCATTGAAGTCTATACTCCCAACGTCTTCCTCGCATTCAAGGCTACTCATCTGACAGCAAATCTTCTTCCCACTCACGAGGAGATTGGAGAGTTCGAGAAGCCTCCTTCCTCAAATCAAAAATCTGTTTGAGGGCTTCTAACTCCTCTTTAGTTATATTGTTTATATTTGCTTTTCAAGAAGCTATTTCTGTATTCTTTATAAACTGTTTTCTTGTCACTTGATTCAATCGGGGGATTGAATCAAGGGTGTAGAGGTTGGTTGGTGAGCCGAGGGTAAAACCAACGTGTAAGGGTTCGATTGTGATCCCGGGAAAACAATCGGGGTGGTTCTAGTCGGTGAGCCTGGGAAAACCGACCGAGTTCGTTGTTACCTCGTAAAACAACAAGTTAGGTTGTGAGCTTGGAAAACAACCGGCTGTAATCCGAGGGGTTATAGTGAATTCCCAAGTGAGACTTGGGGAGTGGACGTAGGAGCAAGGGTTAGCTCCGAACCACTATAAAAACATTGTGTTTGTGATTGCTTGTGTCTCTCTCTCTTACTCTCATTTCACTCACAGCACATAGCAACTAATTAATCATCTTGCAAAAGTATTAATTAGTCATCCACAAACGTTTTAATTGCAAAATTATTTTAAAACCCAATTCACTCCCCCTCTTGGGTTGTCTGTCTGGGCAACAAGTGGTATCAGAGCCTAAACTCTTCTACCCTAAGAGTAAAAGATCAAAATGACAACCCCATTTGGATCTTCCCACATTGAGGGTCAGTCCACCCAAAGATCCCCATTCTTTAATGGATCCGACTACTCATATTGGAAGGCTAGGATGAGAATATTTATCCAAGCCCAAGACTATGAGATGTGGACCATTATACTAAATGGACCATACATTCCATCCATATATGTAGAAGGTGTCACTGTACCCAAACTTGAAAAGGATTGGGATGACAATGACTTTAGGAAGGCACAACTCAATGCCAAAGCAATGAATGTGCTCTACTGTGCACTAGATAGGAATGAATTCAATAGAATCTCTACTTGCAATTCTGCAAAAGAGATTTGGGATAGACTTGAAGTGACCCATGAGGGCACGAATCAAGTCAAAGAATCCAAAATAAATATATTAGTTCATAAGTACGAGTTATTTAAGATGGATTCTAATGAAACAATCACTTGCATGTTCACTAGGTTTACTGATATTGTCAATGGCCTAAAAAGCCTTGGCAAAAATTATACTAACAGTGAGCTTGTTAGGAAGATTCTTCGCTGTCTACCAAGGTCATGGGAAGCCCCTTGACGACAATCCAAGAAGCCAAGGACTTGAACAAGCTTCCACTTGAAGAGCTTCTTGGATCCCTAATGACGCACGAGCTAACAATGAAGCAACACAGCGAAGAAGAGTCTTCCCATAAGAAAAAGGTAATAGCTCTCAAATCTACATCATCTAACAAAGACTTGTCTTGCAGTAGCAGCAGTGAAGAAGAAGATCATGGGGGAGATGATGATGAGGCTCTTCTCGTGCGCAAGTTCAGAAAATTCATCAACCAAAAGAAGTCCTTTCATCAAAGGAGAGGCCCCTCAAATTCCTATCGCAAGGATAAAGGTAAGGAAAGGGAAAATGAGGGGATTGGATGTTATGAGTGCAAGAAGCCGGGGCACATCAGAGCTGAGTGTCCTTTACTGAAGAAGGGGAGCAAGTACAAGAAGAAGAAAGCCCTTGTCTCCACCCTATCGGACTCCGACGCATCATCATCATCATCGGATGAGGAACAAGAAAAAAAGGCCAATTTCTGCTTCATGGCCAATGAAAATGAGGTAACATCCGAAACGCATCTAGATTTTACCTTTGATGAACTGTATGATGCATTTAATAAATTAATGATTGAATATAAGGCTATAAATCTTAAGAATAAAGAGCTAAAGCTAGCTAATCAATCTTACCTACATAAATACGATAAATTAGTTAAGGATAAGGACTTTATCACCAAAGAAAATTTAGAACTTAAGACAAGCAACCAACTCTTAATTCAAAAAACTAATACCTTGAGTAAAGATAATGAAAAACTAACTAAGAAAATTTCAGAACTTAAAAACAATAAACAAATCTTAAACGAGAATCTTACAAAAGACTTGAACATTCTAAAAACGAAAAAACAAACACTAACTAAAGAACTTGAAAAATACAAACTTTTGGTTGAAAAATTTACATATAGTTCTGAAAAATTGAATATGATACTTAATAGTCAACGAGCTGTATTCAATAGAGCGGGTTTAGGGTATAAACCTAAAAATAAGCAAAAACTTCTTAGTAACTTCTTTGTTAAAGCAGGGGAAAGTAAAACTAAGAAAATAACCTGTTTTTGTTGTGGAACTTTAGGACATAAAGCAAATGTATGTGATTATAGGAAAGAGAAAACTAAAAGAAAAATTAAAAGAATTTGGGTTCCAAAAAGAACCAACACTACTAACCATGAAGAACCCAAGAAAACTTGGGTACCTAAAACTATATGATTTGCTTGTGTAGGAGTGTCTTGCAGCCAAAGTCGACAAAAATTGTTGGTACTTGGACAGTGGCTGCTCAAGACACATGACGGGTGACAAGGATCAATTCTTCACCCTTGAAGCTAAGAAGGGAGGTGCTGTGACTTTTGGAGACAATAACCAAGGTCACATCATTGGTATAGGTAAGGTACAAATTATCCCTTCAACTTTTATTGATAATGTTCGATATGTTGATGGTCTTAAGCATAATCTACTAAGCATTAGTCAATTGTGTGATAGAGGTTATGAAGTTATGTTCAAACCATCACTATGCATAATAACAAACTCAAATGACAATAGTTTAGTGTTTAAAGGAATAAGACGTGGGAATGCGTATGTTGTAGACCTTGAGGATCTTGCCAAACATAACCCATGTTTAGTTGTTAATGAAACTAAGGATAATGATGCTAGTTGGTTATGGCACCGTAAGTTAGGTCATGCAAGCATAGACACAATATCTAAACTAGTTAAAAGAGATTCCGTGATAGGTTTGCCAAAACTAAAGTTTGAAAAGAATAAAATATGTGAAGCTTGTCAATATGGCAAACAATCTAGGAACTCCTTTAAATCCATAAAGTGTGTCTCTACCTCTAGACCTCTAGAATTACTACACATGGATCTATTTGGACCAACTAGAACCACAAGTCTAGGTGGAAATAAATTTGGTCTAGTTATTGTAGATGATTTTTCTAGATACACTTGGGTCATGTTCTTAGCTCATAAAGATCAAGCATTTTCAGTCTTTAAGAAATTTCATAAGGAAGTAACAAATGCTAGAGATACTTTAGTAATAGCTATTAGAAGTGACCATAGTACCGAATTTGAAAATCATTTATTTGATGAGTTTTGTAGTAAAAAGGGGATAACACATAATTTTTCTGCACCTAGGACACCACAACAAAATGGAGTTGTGGAGAGGAAAAATAGAACACTAGAGGAAATGGCTAGAACTATGTTGTGTGAAAGTAATCTCCCTAAGTACTTTTGGGGAGAAGCCATCAATACTTCTTGTCATATATTAAATAGAGTTTTATTGAGACCCATTATAAAGAAAACACCTTATGAACTTTGGAAAAACAGAAAACCAAAGGTAAATTATTTTCATGTCTTTGGATGTAGGTGTTTTGTTCATAATAATGGGAAAGATAATCTAGGAAAATTTGACTCTAAATCTGATGAGGGTATATTCTTGGGGTACTCTACAACTAGTAAAGCCTATAGAGTCTTTAATAAAAGAACCTTAGTTATAGAAGAATCCATACATGTTGTTTTTGATGATTCTAGTGATACCTCTTCTAGTAGGAGAGTTAATCTTGATGATGATGCTGAAATTCTTGAAGAAAAGATAGATGAGATGACATTACAAGATGATAATCAAAAATTAATTGGAGGTGCATCATCAAGCCAAGAGGCTATTATGGATCATGGGCTGACTAAGGCTTGGAGGTTTGCTCATGGGCATCCTAAGGAATTAATTCTAGATGATCCATCTCAACCTGTTAGGACTAGAGCATCTCTTAGAAACTTAAACAATCATCTAGCTTTCGTCTCACATTTTGAGCCCAAACACATAGAAGAAGCTGAAAAAGATGTAAATTGGATAAATGCAATGCAAGAAGAATTAAACCAATTTACTAGAAACAAGGTATGGAATCTAGTTGAAAGACCTTCTGAATATTCAATCATAGGAACCAAATGGATTTATAAAAATAAACTTGATGAAAATGGAATTGTAATAAGGAATAAGGCTAGACTAGTAGCAAAGGGTTATAATCAAGAAGAAGGTATAGATTTTGATGAAACTTTTGCTCCTGTAGCTAGACTTGAGGCAATTAGACTTTTACTAGCATTTGCATGCTCTAAGGACTTCAAATTATTTCAAATGGATGTAAAAATTGCATTTTTAAATGGGTATATTAATGAGGAGGTATATGTAGAACAACCTCCTGGTTTTGAAAATCATCAATACCCTAATCATGTATATAAATTGAACAAAGCACTTTATGGGTTGAAACAAGCACCTAGAGCATGGTATGAAAGACTTAGCAAATTTCTACTAGATCATGAATTCTCTAGGGGAAATGTAGATACAACACTATTTTTGAAGAAGGAAAACAAAGATATGTTATTAGTGCAGATTTACGTTGATGATATTATTTTCGGTGCTACTAACAATCGTCTCTGCGAAGAATTTGCTGACTTGATGCAGAGTGAGTTTGAGATGAGCATGATGGGAGAGCTGAACTATTTCCTCGGGCTTCAAATCAAACAATCTGAAGAAGGCATCTTCATCAATCAAGCCAGATACATCAAGGAGATGCTTAAGAAGTTTGATATGGAGGGAAACAAGTCAATCAGCACCCCCATGAGCTCATCATGCAAATTAGACCAAGATGAATCAGGTAAATCTGTAGATTAGAAGTTATATAGAGGTATGATAGGATCTTTATTGTATCTTACTGCAAGTAGACCTGATATCATGTTTAGTGTTTGCATGTGTGCTAGATATCAGTCTAATCCTAAGAAATCTCATCTAATTGCAGTCAAGAGAATCTTTAAATACCTAATTGGAACACAAAATATAGGTCTATGGTATTCTAAAGAATCTAGTCTGAACTTAATAGGATACACAGATTCAGACTTTGCTGGATGTAAACTTGATAGAAAAAGCACCAGCGGGTCATGTCAATTCCTAGGAGAAAACTTAATCTCATGGTTTAGCAAGAAACAAAACTCGGTTGCATTATCTACTGCTGAAGCTGAATATGTTGCAGCCGGGAGTTGTTGTGCTCAAATCATGTGGATCAAACAACAATTGGAAGATTATGGCATTAAACAGGATAAAATTTCCATTAATTGTGATAATACAAGTGCCATTAATCTAACTAAAAATCCAATTCAGCATTCAAGAACTAAACATATTGAGATAAGACATCACTTCATAAGAGATCATGTATTGAATGGTGATGTGACACTTCAATTTGTTTGCACTGATGATCAATTAGCTGATATCTTCACAAAACCCTTGAGTGAAGAGAGATTTAGTGTACTTAGAAGAGGATTAGGAGTGATTGATCCATCTTAGTGATATTCTCTTCTAGTTCATTGATTTTGATGATTAGATTGTGGTTAATATAGAGTTTCATTTCAATGATCATCAAATCAGATCATAACTTAGTGATTTTCCCTCATTCGGCACGAACATAGCATGATTTTTAGGTGCGTGCCAGAGTTCGAGACGACTCGAGTAAGTTTCAGAGTCGGCTCGTAAGGGGGAGTCGACTCGCACATATACGGGAGTCGACTCGAGATTGATGGCAGCAGAGGGGGAGTCGACTCGCATACAGTCGGGAGTCGACTCGAGGTCAATAGGCGCATAAGGAGAGTCGACTCGCGCATATTTTGGAGTCGACTCGAGACTTACAGGAGTCAACTCGCAGTCGGGATCCGACTTTTTTAACCCTAATCCAAGCGTTTACTCAACACTTCTATTCACCGCCGCCACTGTTCACAAACCCTAGAGCCGTCTCCTACGTCGTCTCCGGCCGCCCTTAGGGTTCTTCCCGTCGATCTTCCTCCGTTCTTTAGGTTCATTCCCTTTTCCTAGGTCAAAATGCCTCGTAAGTCGGTTGTCCGGAAGAGGTCCCAACCCGCGACCGGTGCCGAGAGACGTTCCAAGGCTCGGAACGATCCCGCGAGGCCACAACCTCCGGTTCATTCCCCGCCGAGGGAGGTTCCCTCGCGGCCGTGCGCCGGGAAGGCAGTCTCCACCGGGAGATACGTCGATTTTGACTATCTCTCCCGGGAGGGCTTTACCATAGGAGAGAGATTGCGCCCAGGGTTTAGAGTATTTTTGTTCCTTAGATCTCCCCACATACCCTGGTCTAATTAGGGAGTTTTATGGTACTGTCCATAGGGGCAATGGGGGTATAGAGGGAACCGTAGCCGGTGTCCCATTATTTATTTCCGAGGATTTCATAGCCCAAATCCTCCACCTTCCCCAAGTAGGAGTGTCACCCACACACCCCGAAGATAGGACTGAGGCCCTTACGGCCATTCTAGGATATCCACCCCAGTCCCCATTAGATGAGGTGTCCGCCAGCTCACTGTCAGTTGAGATGCGGCTCCTCTTGAGTATCATCTCTAGGACCCTCTTCCCGAAGACTGGCCGCTTCGATTTTGTTTCTGAGAGGGACCTAGCCCTTATGTTCTACATCCTCCAGGACACCCCAATCAACTTCCCGAAACTCATTTATAGATATCTATGTGAGCCACTAGATAGACCTAGGCTCACCCTCCCCTATGGCATGCTATACACACTTATCTTTAGGGAGGCCGAGATTCCTATTCCTGAGGGGGAACCCTCTCGCGCATTGCGATGGACAGATCGCATGCGTGCGGGAACCCTACACAGGATGGGGTTTCGTAAGGTCGAGGGAACTTGGGTTAGGAAATCATCTACCTCCACACATACTACCAGACATTCCTCCAGTCCTGACCCAGATTCAGACTTCCCTACCTTTCCCTCCACCTCAGCTCCCACCACTTCAGCCGGACCCTCCTCCTCAGCTCCACCTACTCAGCCCATGGAGGTTCGCATTTCTCCTGAGCAGCTCCGGGAGTTGCGGCAGGAGATAGTGAGGGATCTTCGGGACGACCTGCTGAGGGAGCTCCGAGGTCCAGTGACTGCTCCCTCCCCTGTACCCTCTTCTGCATTGGTTCCTTCCCTGTCAGCGGTGACCGAGATGACGGCCCATCTGCGGGAAGAAATCTACAATGTCAGGAGCCTGATACAAGCCCAGTTCTCTAGCATGAGTGATGTCACACGCACCACACGGCAGATGCGAGATGACATCCGACAGGATATGGGAACCACTAGTCAGCGGGCAGAGCGCTTGGCGAATGTGCTCATCGCCAAGCTGGATGGACTTCAGGAGACTCTGACCGAGCTCTCCACGACACACAGCAGGGCCACCTCGGCCATTATCTCCCAGCTTGGGAATGTTGTGGACGGGGTCGGTCTCCTCATAGAGCAGAACCGATTGAGAGGAGGAGCCATATCCTCGAGGAGACCTTAGCTGCTTTTGCTTTATTTTGACATGTATTTTCTGATTTACTTATTGTATTCACAAATGTACTTACATATACATCAATACAATGAGTAGACGAATTCTCTTCAATATTGTGCAAATTGATCTCTACTTGCTTGTGTGTTCTATTCACTTCCTTTTTGATACGATGACAAAAAGGGGGAGAAATATGTATTAGATATGTAAAAGGGAATCAATGAAAATCAATAAAAAGAAAAACTTTTAAAACACACAATAATCTGTTCTAAGTGGATTTGATACCTCGAGGCTCATTATCTCTCTGTTGGGGCTCCTAATGGAGTAATCTCCAGAATCTATTCAAAGGATATTCGGAGATTAGTTGAATCCTACTCAAGAACAAATTGACAGATTTTCCCTCTAAAAACCAAAAATTTAAGTTCAAAAACTTCAATACATTAAAAAAAAATTCAGAGAATCAAAACAAAGTTGAATGCATACGTTGAGGGGGAGAATCTGAATTTTTAAGAAAGCCAAATCATTATATATATATATAAGCCAAACAATTGAGTGCATGACATGAAGGCTTATATAATTCCAAATGAAAGGGGGAGCTTTAACTCCAAAATTTATTGTTTCACACCTTTCAAGTTTTGGATAAATTAAATAACCAGACACTTGAATTCATTTATAGATTTTATTTCCTTGTTTATTGAGCAATTCACTTTACATATACTCAATGTTTTGTCATCATCAAAAAGGGAGAGATTGTGGAGTGATTGATTATAACCCTATTTGATTTTGATGAGCTCAAAGCATTTGAGTATATCTTTTGTTTACTAATGAATTCAATCGAGTGTTTCAGTAAAAATCTTGTCTAAGTGTTTCAAGATTTGGTTCAAGATATTTTGGATAAGTTAAGAAGTCAGTTTGAACCAAAGTCTGAGACTCGAGTCGACTCCGGGATATTACGAGTCGACTCCAAGCGTATCAGAAGCACTGGCACGGGCTCGAGTCGACTCCGGAACATTACGAGTCGACTCCGACTGAGAACAGACAGATGAACAGAAAGACACAATTCAAAACCTGTCAGCGAGTCGACTCCTGAAGTGCGCGAGTCGACTCCGCTGCTTACCGAGTCGACTCCGGAGTAGTATGAGTCGACTCCAGGGAGTTACAGACAGAAAAGTCAGAGAGCAAGTTTCGACCCTGAGAGCCGAGTCGACTCCTGAGGAACGCGAGTCGACTCCGATGGCTGGCAGGTCGACTCCAAAGAAAATAAGAGTCGACTCTCAGTGTTATACAAGGCAAAAGTCAGAGAGCAGTTTTCGGACACTGAGATCCGAGTCGACTCCCGCAATGCGCGAGTCGACTCCGAGACAGCGCGACCCCAAAAAGACAGAAGACCAAATTGTTGTCTCTGAGAGCCGAGTCGACTCCAAGACAGCTCGAGTCGACTCCAAGACAGCGCTACACCAAAAAGACAGAAGGCTGTATTTCGGAAACTAAGAGCCGAGTCGACTCCGGAACAGTTCGAGTCGACTCCAAGACTGGACGAGCCAAAAGACAGAAGATCGGGAGTTCGGGCTCTGAGCGCCGAGTCGACTCCCAGAAATTCCGAGTCGACTCGAGTGGGCCAAGTTGAAGAATAGCTCTATGGATTCCATGGGATGAGCCGACTCCAAGAATGCCAAGTCAGCTCCAGTTTTTGGCGAGTCGACTCCGGGTTAAGTCGAGTCGACTGCCAGTCGAGAAGCTCACTTTAATTCAAATCCGGAACAGTTGCCGAGCCGACTCCAGAAAAGCATGAGTCGACTCCTGTTACAGTCGAGTCGACTCCAGATCGCGCGAGTCGACTCCGACCCCAACGGAAACTTTGTCAGGAAGTGCAGAGTGTGCAGAACGGCTAGAAAAGTGAGTCTAACGGCTAGTTTCCATGGGGGATGGCTTAAATAGCCACAGAGGACTGTAGCAAGATAAGAAGTAGAGACTCCATTCAAAGCGAAAGTGATTTTCACCTACCAAAGCCTCTCTAGAGAAAATACAAGAGAAAGAAGGAAGAAGTGCATTGAAGTCTATACTCCCAATGTCTTCCTCGCATTCAAGGCTACTCATCTGACAGCAAATCTTCTTCCCACTCACGAGGAGATTGGAGAGTTCGAGAAGCCTCCTTCCTCAAATCAAAAATCTGTTTGAGGGCTTCTAACTCCTCTTTAGTTATATTGTTTATATTTGCTTTTCAAGAAGCTATTTCTGTATTCTTTATAAACTGTTTTCTTGTCACTTGATTCAATCGGGGGATTGAATCAAGGGTGTAGAGGTTGGTTGGTGAGCCGAGGGTAAAACCAACGTGTAAGGGTTCGATTGTGATCCCGAAAAAACAATCGGGGTGGTTCTAGTCGGTGAGCCTGGGAAAACCGACCGAGTTCGTTGTTACCTCGTAAAACAACAAGTTAGGTTGTGAGCTTGGAAAACAACCGGCTGTAATCCGAGGGGTTATAGTGAATTCCCAAGTGAGACTTGGGGAGTGGACGTAGGAGCAAGGGTTAGCTCCGAACCACTATAAAAACATTGTGTTTGTGATTGCTTGTGTCTCTCTCTCTTACTCTCATTTCACTCACAGCACATAGCAACTAATTAATCATCTTGCAAATGTATTAATTAGTCATCCACAAACGTTTTAATTGCAAAATTATTTTAAAACCCAATTCACCCCCCCTCTTGGGTTGTCTATCTGGGCAACACTTTAATCCATAAATGGATTTTTGAAGCTTGCACACTTTAGACTCATCTGCAGATGTAAAACCTTCAGGTTGTATCATATATACTTTCTCTTCTAAATCTCCATTTAGAAATGCGGTCTTTACATCCATTTGCCAGATTTCATAGTCTAAATGTGCTGCTATCGCAAGCACAATCCGAATGGACTTGAGCATTGCCACAGGAGAAAACGTCTCGTCATAGTCAATACCATAACGTTGACGATAACCCTTGGCAACCAGACGGGCTTTATAGGTCTCTACCTTTCCGTCTGCGCCCCGTTTCCTTTTAAATATCCACTTACACCCTATGGATTTAATTCCTTCGGGTGGGTCAACTAATGTCCAAACATCATTGATCTCATGGATTCCATTTCGGATTGTATGGCTCCAAGCCATTTATCAGAGTCATACCTCTGCATTGCATCCATATATGTGATCGGATCGTTTTCATCAAGTTCGATAGGATCCCCATTCCGGACCAAAAAACCGTAGTATCTGTCCGGCTGATGTGGTACTCTACCCGATCGCCTTAATGGTGCATCTAATATGGGTTCTGGATCTGATCTAATCAAATCCGACTCAACTAGTTCAGTAGATGGTGTCGGATCTTCTACATGTTGAACTTCTCTAAGCTCAACATTAGAGATATTTGTTCCTTCACCAAGGAATTTCTTTTCTAAGAAAATTGCTCTATTGCTTACGAACAACTTTTGTTCTTCAGCAAAGTAGAAGTAATATCCTTTAGTTTCTTTAGGGTAACCAACAAAGAAACATTTGTCAGACTTGGGTTCAAGTTTGTCTGTCTTCAAACGTTTGATGTATGCCGAACACCCCCAAATCCTAAGGTGAGAGAGCATCGGCTTGCGTCCAGTCCACATCTCATGTGGTATTTTATTTACAGACTTACTTGGAACCTTATTTAGAATATAGTAGGCTGACTCAAGAGCATATCCCCAAAAGGATATGGGCAGATTAGCAAACTCCATCATGGATCGAACCATGTCTAACAGAGTTCGATTTCTCCTTTCTGACACACCATTATATTGTGGTGTACCAGGAGGAGTCCATTGGGAGAGAATCCCATTTTCTCTTAGATATGTCAAAAATTCACTGGAGAGGTATTCACCTCCTCGATCTGATCGAAGAGTTTTAATACTCTTTTCAGTTGGTTTTTCTACTTCATTACGATATAATTTGAACATTTCAAATGATTCAGATTTATGTCTCATTAAATAGACATAACCATACCTAGAAAGGTCGTCTGTAAACGTAATGAAATATGAATACCCACCTCTAGCATCTGTGCTCATTGGCCCACATACATCAGAATGTACAAAGGTCAATAAATCACTGGCTCGTTCACCTTTTCCGGTAAAAGGTGATTTGGTCATTTTACCAAGAAGACATGATTCACAGGTTGTCAATAATTCACAATCATTAACATTGAGGATTCCCTTTTTACTTAATCTGTTCATCCTGTTCTTGTTAATATGACCAAGCTTATGATGCCAAAGGTAGACATCCGTGACATTATCTATTCTACGGCGCTTATTGGACTTATATATTACATGAACAGGCTGTGACAAAATGTAAATGCTATTACTCAGAGTTCCATTCATTACAGCAGCACCATTCCAAATGACATTGCAATAATCCTTTTTTATTGATATTTCATAACCATTTTTGGCCAAAAGGCCTACAGAAATGATATTCAATAGAAAACTTGAACAATAGTGACAATCACTAAGGACATTTACATAAGAGCTGAATTCAAGTTTAAGAATTCCTAAAGCTAGAACTGGAACTGGTCTTCCATCTCCAACATTCAGGAACCTTTCTCCTTCTTCAAACCTCTTACTGACTTGTAGCACCTGCAACGAATTGCAAATATTAAAAGGACTACTGGTATCCAATACCCAGGTCGAATTATCACAAATAGAAAAATTGCAAGGTGTTATCATATAAGTACCTTGATTGGCAACTGATTGCCCACTTTTCTTAGGCCGGTTCGGATCGAGGGATGCAATGTAAAGAGGACAATTCCTCTTCCACTGTCCTTGCTTCTTGCAGAAGAAGCACTCCGCCTTGCTCTGATTAGCCTTTTTATTCTTTTTCTGACTAGGCTGAGCATGGTGCACCTGTTTCTTTTGGATTTTATTTTTCTTTCACCCTTTCTTAAAGGAGCGACCCTTGGATGAACCTCCCACTAAGTTCACCGTCTTCTTAAGAAGTTGGTGATCATTCTCATACGTCTGTAGTAACCCCAACAATTGGTGATAATTCACTACAGGTTTCGTCATATGAAAATGAGTGAGAAAAGGACGGTATGATCCAGGCAATGAGTTTAGTATGGCATCCTTCCCCAATTGATCATGAAGGGGAAAGCCAAGAGAGCTTAGACGCTCGATCAACTCAATCATGTACAATACATGATCAGTTACCGAGGTCCCATCTTTCATTCGGGCGCTGAAGATGGCACAACTAGTTTTGTGCCTCTCAACATTATCAGGAACGCCGAATGATTTATTCAACACTTGAATGATATCTTCTGGCTGCGTATTCTCAAAACGCCTACTAAACTCATCACTCATTGCTGCCAACATGATGCATCGAACAGTGATCCGGTCACTGAGCCACTTCTGATAAGTGTCTGTGGCCGATCTTTATGCATTAGCAGCGGGCTGCTCAGGTGCTTGATCCGTTATCACATAAAGGATCCTCTCATGCTCTAGCACTATTTTCAGTTTCCTAAGTCAATTATTGAAATTTGGACCAGTCAACTTGTCATTGTCCAACAATGAGCGAAGTGACAAATTAGTGGCCATTTCTGCATAAAAAAAATTTTGGCTATTAGTATATGAATTGACTAAACTCAATAGACTTGGACTTTAGTCTAAAGGTATTCTCACTATTTTATAGAAATTGGTAGCCTCTACCTCTAATTCGAAAAATTACTCCTAATTCTTTAGTGGGCACTAGAACCCAATAGATCACATATAGGCCCGAGTGTGGCTCGGCCAACCCATAGGCACCTATTGATAGGTTCTTAACCAATTGCTTCACCAAGCAACTTCTAGTGATGATTTTGCCCTAGGTTTTCCGGCAGGCGTGTGGCGCCTCCACCGAATACCCTAGTCAGGTCCAACTATTAAATGATAAGGTTAAGTCTAATCAACTAATAGACGACCAAGCCCGAGTGTGGCTCGGCTCACCTGACCGCCTATTGAAGGTACACTTAACTCATCATATATTGAATGACAATTCCAATGCTTGATAAGTACCAGGCGTGTGGCGCCTCCAATAATTATCAAAACATTGGACCCATTATCACTCAACTTAATGGGAGGCTATGACCTAGTTATCCCCATAACCATTTCATTTTAAGGACCTAATAATTTTAGAGGATTTCATAATTAGGATAGATGAAAAGATCCGATTAGTCTAATTTCTCCCACTGACTTCACCAAATCAGATTAGACTCAAACCGGTTAAGGAGACACCTAAATCAGTCATACTGATTTTTCTTAAGGCATGGGCTAACTCGAATCATTAAGTGATCCAATCAAAATGTGATTGACCATGTCGACCAGGTAAGTGAGATCGGTGGGAAGGGATATGCCATTAATTCGACAAAGACGAATCTGTGCGAGTAGCTTCCAATTAAAAACCACTGGTCAAAACTGCCAAACTTACCTTAGACACCGACTGGTTAATCAATTTCGATTTGATTACTCAAATGACTCGGGCTACACCTCTGAGCCTAAATCAAGTTCCATCTTGGTCTAATCAAAGACATGAAATTGATCAATCTACAACTATTGTATTTAACCTAGAGTTTTCTTGATCTAATCTAGTTACTACTTAATTAGATTTGATCAATTAACTCTAATTAGACCATGTTTGATTCTAACCTTAGGTCTAACCCAATCCTAAGAACTTGATTCAAGCTAACCCATATGCCCAAAGAATTATGCAATGTCAATTAATTGAGTTACAATTCTATTTCATAATACTTAATTCTCAATTAAGTTTAGACTTATGAAAGTTTTGATCATTGCATATTTCTTTTTAATTACATATTAATTATAATCTTTCAGTTCTTAAAACACATTTTCAGATTTGAGTTTTTGTAATTAATCACATGTAATCAGATTTAATTCATGTTTAAGTCATTATGTTTTATGTTCATGCATCACATATACATAACAACATGAATTAATACAAACAACATACATCTTATGTATTTGTTTTTTCACTTTTATTTTTCAGATCTGATTTGTTCATTAAAATCAAAGATTATATGAATCATAAACTTTATTTAGATCTAATCTAAACAATATTATGATTTCAGATTTATTCATGTTACTAATCCTAACACAAACATGCATCATATGCATCCAAAATTTCAGATCTACTTAATCATGCATAATCAGCAATTAAATCAATCATAAAAAGCACTTTAGATCTAATCTAAACATATTAATGATTTCAGATTTAATTGAAAGAATTAAAACATAAAAGTTTAAACATAAAGCTGGCTCTGATACCACTGAAAGTTATTCCTAGGTTCTTCGGTGTTTAGCATGCTGAATTTTATTTTATTTTTTTTTGAAAACTATGGCTGAACCTAATCGGGTTGCCTACGTACCCCTTCACAAGGGGAATCAAGCCACACGTAGTTCTTTTAAAGTTTCAAAAATACAGCGAAAAAATGAATCAAACAATTTAATTCATGCATGTTTACAAGATCAAATCTAGAAATCAGCACATTAAGAACACATAGGATTATGCCGGAATCGTTTAAACAATTATGCTAAAACTTTTATGCATGATTAACTATCAGATCTGAAACTTAAGAATTCTATTTCAATTAATCTCCGAATATCCATCGAATGGATTCTGGAGATATCTCCGTGAGGAGCCCCAAAAGAGGAAAAAACCTCGAAAAATCGGACCTAGACCTTGACACCATAATAAATGATTAATGCTAGATTAATACCTTTTATGATGGATGAAAGTTGTGAATCTGATTCTTGACTTCACAGCCACGCACACGAATGGCCTCTACGAGAAGTACACGTGAAGTCCTGAAGGATCTTCTTCCGCAACAGTGCTAGCAGCTGCAGAACACTTGAAAGCTGAAATCTGCCCACCGGGATTTAATCAACTCTTGATCAATCGTCTTGAAGCAGATAGAGATGAGGTTTGTAAGGGAAGTAGAGGACTCAGATCTGATCTTGAATCTTCTAAATATTCACCCTGAAAACCCTATCTAAAATGGAGAAGAAGAGGAGGAGGCGGGTGAGGAAGAAGGCTGCAATCGATGTGTTTTCGGTGCCCATGTTTGACCTCTTTTAATGGCCTCCGAATTTTCATTCAAAATTCGAAATTTATTTTCAGAAAATCTCCTTTAGTTGGCACATGCAAAGAAATAGGAACAACCCAAATCAGATCTCAACCAAATCTGATTTAAATTCAAATTTTAAACACATGTGCAAGAGGGGAGGAATTTGAAATCCATGCAGCAGAATTTTCCTACCTCTTGTCGCATATATTTCATTTGAATTTCGAATTTAAATGATTCAGAGGTTCACACGCCAGCTAGGAAAGTTATTTGATGTATGAAATCATTTAATATATTGCTTAATGTTTGAATTCAAATTCAAGCAACAAATAATGTTGCCATGTGTCAAGCAATGGGTCCATGCGCCATGCAATAATTTTGGTTTATTTAAAATTCATTAAATCCAATTCCATGTCACCACTAATTGCCACATCATCTGAGCCTAATCCTCTTGGGTTGCACCTAATCAAATTTGGTCAAACCCGGATTAAAACAAAGCAATTTGGTTGAACCCAATCTAATCAGGTCAGACCCTGATTGAGCTCAAATTGAATCCAATTCAATTTTTGGCTCATCCAAAGTCAATCAAATTGAATTAATTACTTTGTGTTGGACCTAATCCAATTAGGTCAATCCCCAATTAAGAACAAATTAATTTAAAATTAATTTGATCAGCTTAAGTCCTTTTGGGTTCTGACCTAATCCAATCAGGTCAAAACCCTGATTGAGCCCAAACTTGAATTCAATTCAATTTGGCTCATCCTTAGCACAATTACTCAATCAAATTGAGTTTATTAGTAATTTAATTACTAATTAATCCTTCAATAATTACTTTAATTATTTTATAAGATAATTTGCCAATCAAATTGACCAAATTACCCTTGAATGATTCTAAATCATTCATCA